>NC_136638.1:11175361-11437439 GCF_949748355.1 Melanostigma gelatinosum
TTCCCCAAAGTCCAATTTCCTCCTCGCTCTCAGACAGAAAAGCTGTTCCAGCCTTTCTGACTTCATGTTTGGAACGTGAGCATTCAGCATTGGCCACAGTAACACAACATTTTAGCTAGCTCACTGCGTTCTGTCATTTAGCCTTTTTGACATTATAGACAATTGTGCAATGATCTGAATTGACATAAGATTCACAGCAGCATCTACATGACCAAAGCTCGGCTAGTGCTGTGGATATTGAGTCGGATGGGCTGAACGCTGCACAACTATTAGGTTCAAGCAATCCTTCGCTCCTGTTGCTATTAATATGTTTAACAGCTGGCACTGAATCTGTGATGTGTGATGGTGTTACGTATTACTGTCTCATGTGTTTAACTGTCACATAATGAATATATCCATATATTACAGAGTTTGTTTACACTGCATGTGTCCCTGTTTAAGTGGATTCAACTTTTACAGCTGTTCCTGTTTCCTGTGCATGTGTGTGTATGTTGTTGTTGTTGATGTGTCTGGGCGGGGTGGAAGCAGACTACAGGGAGTGGTAAGAAACACGGTAAGATGTCCTCCACAGGGTACCTTTTAAAGGCAGTTTTCCAAACACATTGTGTGTATGTGTGTGTCTTGAGAACACATTTCAGATTTCTATATTTAATGTGTTCACCGTGTAGCTGCAGTACATTGTTTCGGTTGCTGTTCATACTGTTTACAAATCTACGTTGCTGATGAAATTAATTTCCAGCATTAATAGAGAGAGAGAGGAGAGAGAGAGAGGGTTGGCAAAGAGAACAAATATAGAGAGGTAGAAAAGGAAAACTGTCAGATTTTTTTCATCGGGACTGTCCCTCTTGTGCTTTTTTGCCACTTAAAATAACAGCGATGCTAAGGCTGTCATCATGTCCCCATTTTGAGCGCCACAATATGAGGACCAGAGTGGGGCACAGGTACTTCAGTGTTACATTTGTGCTACAAGTGTGACATACGGCAGCCTGACTCAGTTGGGGCTTTGAACATCCTGAGTGGTGTATATAGAATAAAGGGGAAGTACAATGTTCATTTCATTCTATGCTAATTTAGCAAGATTGCTGAAAGAAAAACAGCGGTTTATTGCACTTTTATTTCTTTTTAATAGTTCCGGCAATCTGTACTATCTCCACTGAAAACATTGTACTTAGCTCTGTTAATTGCAGAGATCTTGGAATGCTATTGCTTAAATTAAGTTCAATGGGGTAGCAAGTATGTGCAGCAGCAGACAATCATGTGAACACACAAGGCAGCGAATATGCCGAATTTAAAAGAGGAAAGGAAGGCCAGCAGTAAAGTTACAACCCAAACTGTTTCGTTGTAAATGTCCATGAAAGATTACCAACATTATCAGTGCACTGACTTTCAGTTTCACCTCCCACTAAAGTGGTTAAGATAAACTGTTGGCTTGTTTACAATCCACAATCACGATAAATTCATCCAGAGGGAGACAGGAATGTGTGCACCAAATTTCATGGCAATCCATCCAGACAGGTTGAGACTTGTCTTTCTCTGTTATCATGTATGTGGTTGTGATTTGTGGCCACACTGCAAACCGATTTGCCTGTGGGCTAAAAACGTCTACTGATCAATCAAGTACCGTAAGTAGGATTCATTGTCTGAACTCCGATTTAACACAACGTAACCTCATCTCGGCCACAACAACCTCCCCGCTGAATGCAAGTCATTTCACCGTGGTGTGACGTGCTCGTACGCCTTCCGTGGCCATGAGCTGCATGAAAACATGCACATGCAGAGATGGAGGTTACAGTTACCACAAAGGGACCTTTAATTACTTATTTTAACTGCAGGATGCAAACTGGTCTCCTTGAAAGTCAGACGTGCTACACTCCCATCCTTTTCTCCTGGACGAAAACATCAGGGGAACTCAATCAGTGTGCTGATAGTGAAATGCCACGGCGCAGGGCTGGGTGGGTGGGGGTTGGGGTGAGGGGGGGGGGGGTACCATGCATGTCTTGTGTCAATCCATCTTGTAGATATTTCACGGGTTAAGTGAAAACTTTGACCTGTTGTTGCTGCTAGAAGAAATGCCAGGGTGTCACCATAGTTGTGAGGATTCATCTTCTCGGAAACATGGATGGTCTGTTCAATAGTGTGTGCCAATACTAATCAATTACAAGTTGAGATAATCACGTCTGACAAAAACCTTGAACTGCTGCTGGAAAAGTCTAGGGATTGAGAAAACTTTAAGTTCCCATCAAGAAAGCAGCCCAGGTAGCAGACCTGAGAGCTTCCATGTAATAGATCCCCCCCCCCCCCCCTTCATTCTTACACATGGCTGATTCCTTATTTAACCAAGGCTTTGAACCAAACTACATCTCTTGCCAAAGTGAAGTAGAAACCTGTTGTCTCGCCAGGTCTTTAGTCGCTTGTCAGCTAGTATTGTCTTTATTTTAATGTGTCACTTACAAGTATGGCTTAGTTGTCTGTATATAAGAGTGAAGAACAAGTGCAAACTGCTGTCATGTCTCTTATGAAGAGCAAAAGGAGCAGAGGACCCTTGTACACTGTTCTTGGCACCTCACAGGTGATTGGTGTGGCCTACAATAACTGGCCACCAACCTCAGCCTGCTGGTCCCTTCCTAACAAATATGAAGCCATTCAGCTTAGATATGTGCCATCCATGCTAAGGACCTTCAACTGAGTTAGATTCCGTTTCAGATGGAGCGCAGAGCGGATCTTTTACAAAGTTTGAGTGTTGTTTTATCTCCCGCTCCGGCCCTCTCCAATTTCTCTCCGGTACGACCATGAGTTTGAAGCATACCCGAGTGATCCCGGCACAGAAAGGAAAGAAAGAAACTGACATTCAGGGTGTAGGTTGCCCAAAAATTGCAAGGAAAACCTTATTTCAGTAATGTCCGCTCATACTGACACTGCATGTTTATTGTTCGATTGCAGGATTAATGAGATGTCAGTCAGGCTTTCAGATCAGCATTTTGCTGGGCGGTATGTTATATATATATATATATTATATATATATATATATATATATTCTATCCATTTAGCTTAGAGTAAATCACATACTACATACGTTACAATATAGTCGGCTCCTCTCTGCAAAGTCTTTATCGTCCCCAGCTGTGTGGCAGAACGATGGCTCTTTGTTTCTTATTCGAGCTAGCCCCGGCTACCGCAAACATAAATAGATGAACTGGTGATTTGTTGTACTCCGGACAAGCTGTGGCAAAACAACTGCTGAATCGCGTTTCACCTGCTGCCTGGGCCTCTTCCTGCAATTTCTCAAATTGTTGATATATTATTATATCAAACTGTGCATTGCCCTAAACCACATCTTCAGTAGAGGTTAACTATATTGATAAATGTCAGAAAAGCCTTCAAGTATATTCATAAAAGTCAATATCTATTTTGTTAGTAACTCCCAGCACACAGCCCTAATAGCAAATCTTTCAAAACCCACAGCAGAGCATAACTAACAAAAGATGAATGCCTGTGAACAAAAATAATTGATCGCAAAAGTCCTTCCACAACCATTTGAACACAAAAACAAATCTCTTACTCTCACGTATGCATACACACACATACGCAAGCAAGCCGAAAGCACACACACTTCCCATACCATCACAGTCGAGTGGTTTGGCAGCGCGACAGCAGCAGCGGTGGTGTGGAGCTGTCTGCTGTGCACTCACCTTTCACCTCCTGCCATTTTAGCCTCAGTGATTCCATTAGTGCACCTGAATACAGATGCAGAGCTCGCTCCTCTGCTTTGTTCTCACCTGGCACAAGAGGACACCAGTGCAAAAAAAAAAACCCGCAACAGACAAAGTACAATGGGAAGGAAAGGGGACACACAACAACAATAAAAAAAATCGGACACAAAGCCATGTGACAAGCAGAGAGATTGTACGCTGGTGTTGTTTGCTGCGTCTTGACGGAATTCATTTTCCACCTGTTTCACATCATGTCACTTTGCTGTGTCATTTCTTCTTCCACCTCTCAGTCCTTGTTCCTGTCTGTGTCCATTTTCATTTGTTCAGTTGTCCTTTTGGAGGCCACTACAACTTCAATTATTCTTGTAATACCTGAAACAAAATACGGCGAACTGAAGGTGTTCATACTGTACACTGCAACATAAAGAGTGTATGTACACTGCACATGCGACAGATTAGAGATGTACCCCCCCCCCCCAAATAACAATGTCTATTTGACATCCAAAAGAAAAAAACAGGCACTCTTGATTCTGATATTTTCTTTAGTTTCAGAAGTGTAAACAGAAACTGCAAAACGCCAAAGCCACGCATGACATTGCCGCGTTTGAGTTATGTTGCACACAGGTGTTATTTTAAACATGCCAGTGGTGCAGCTGCAAGGAAGGCAATGTCAGTCTGTCTGTTGGTTGGTGCACCACTTTGGGTCGGACTGAAATATCACTCACGAGCAGATTGCCATAAAATTGGGTACAGACACTTATTGACTTTGGTGTTTCCCTGATTTTTCTTTCTAGCGCCACTACAAAGGTCAGAGTCTTCTCATGTAAAATATGTCAGCATCTACTGGATGGATTGGCACGGAATTTGGCACAGACATTCATGGTGCCCAGAGGATAAATACCAGTGACTTTGGTGATATCTTGCCTTATTCTGTAACGCCACTATGACGTTGTTAGGTTCCTGAAGTGTCTCAACAAATATTGGATGCGTTGATGTCCCTCATCAGGATCAATTGGTATGACTTTGGTAATCCGTTCACTTTTCATTAAGCACCAACATCAGGTACAAACTCCAATGCATCCAACACTTTGAGATTTAACTAAATACCTGCAAAACACAATCCCATCAACCAAATCTGTACAGTACTTTGTTTGGTGCAAATGTTAACATGCTATCATGCTAACAGTGAGACATTTTCTTATTTAGATTCAGTTGAGACTTTTTACTTAGGTTTAAGGTATAGTAATTGCTTTATTATGTGATTCATTCAGGTACATGGTTCAAATATTATATTTTGTAATTTTGTCCACTTCTCGTATAAATCAAAATAAACTGACTAATTCATGTATTTTTGTGAAATAAACAGACAGTAACTTTGTATGACACCCCTTCGTCCCAATTCCAAAAGCATACTTGATTATTTATCATATTTTAAGTTCAAATCTATAACATTCATAATAAACTTGATATTATGTAAAGAGAGTGAAACTTATGCATTCTCTCTCTCTCTCTCTCTCTCTCTGAAAAACACGATTGGTATTCCTCCTCACCAACAGCAAACATCACTTTCATCAAAGGCTCGCGTCTTTGATCAGGTCTTCAAAGAAGTGTGTCATCAAAGTCGATCAGGTTAGATATGAACTGGGAAAAGAGAGGGAGGAGGAGAGTGGGTGGGAGAGATTGGAGCTAACGCCTCTGGGTTACGGCACAAATGCATGCAGTAACGGGTCACTAATTACTACCGCGGCACACACCAACGCAGGGGCTGCTGTTAGACGGCGAGAAGATGCAAACTAAACAGGTTCCAGCCTTTGAACTCCATCGGCATGGGAGATTGACAGTTGAAATGGGCATGACAGCAGCAAAGGGCAGAGAGCTGTCCTCTCTGTTGGGCAACATCCACTCTTTAATCCAACACAAACGACACTGGCGGCTTGACAAGTGTAACATGCACCAGCATTACATATCAGAACATAGATGCCAGTCAAGCGTGAGGAAGAAAAAGCAGGGCATTTTGGTTGGAGAGCAACAGAGGACAAGAGAAATTATCTCCATAGATAAATGCCTCTATCACTAAGTGACGCCCTCCCCGAATTTGCTCGCTTTAAAAGAGACAAATTCTCATGTAATGTATCCATAGCGGCACATTGCATTACTCCTGTAGCCCAGTGCTGAAATATGAGTGCTATGTCACCTAAGGCTGCCAAGCTAACCGCTTGCTTAATATAGGAGGGAGCGACGCAGCAAAAGAGAGAGAAAGGGAGCACTAAATGGCCTGATGGAGAGAGAGAGAGAGCGATAGAGGCTCCCGAGGAATTGTACCATCTGCATGTGAATGACTCTCACCCGGGGAGATCTCTTTCGGAGAAATTAATGATCTCAGGAAAGCAGAACAGAGACAGTGTGCTCTGTGGTCTCCTGTCAACTTGGTCTCTTTTTCCTTCGCTCTTTGTACTCAGCCAGATATTAAACGTCTGTGAGGCTCCTCTGGCAATCCTATGCATATCCGCCTGTTTAAATATCATTATTTCAGGGGGACCGGGAGGCGTTTGGTGAAAGGGCCATAATCAGAAGAAAGAGGGATTACATAAAAAGAGGGCAGTGAGTTTGAGACGGGGAACAAATAAAGAAAGAAAGAAAGAAAGAGGAAAGAAAATGGAGCAAGGCTGGTCTCAATGGCATTGCCATCCAGCCGAGGGCTCTGTACCTGGTGGTAGGGTGTGAGAGTTAGAAGAGCAGGAACGGGCTAATAAAAGGTAATCAGCCCTTCTTTGTGGAGACCTCTATTCCGCTTACTCCGACCCTCATTATTTCCTTTGTAGACGTGTCAGCGTGGCAAAGCTATTTCAGAATAGTGCCGCGCGGTAAGCACCTTTCTCAAATGTGAGATTTGTAATGTAATGTTAATCTTGGAAGATCAAGAAACTCTAAATCTGAAAAGGCCATTTCTAATGGCGATGTGAGAGACACTGAAATGTAATCGTAAGCATATTAATATAATATATATATTATAACAATCGAATATTAAACACGTATATCACATGTGAGAATGTGATATATACTCATTATGATGATTACACAAGTTATACTTGTTGATAGATGTCCTAAAATACTTAAATTGCCCTTTCATTTGCTTCCAACACCATATTAGTTGACATTTATTGACTGCTTATTAATGCTAGATAGGTGGACTTAATAGAGTGCAACTAACTTTGACATTAGCCTGTACAGTGTCAAGCCTCTTGAAGACTTCCCCTGACCATGTATGTTCTTCACATAGCCCTACCATTCACTTTCGTCACTGATTTCTTGTAAGTCCTTTTATTAAAACAGTAGTTTTGAATGGAATTGTAGCGAATTGTGAGTGTAGCGCTCACATTTAGCTGTTTACAATGTCTAATAAGCGTGTCCCCGAGGCAGGCGATGCAGCTGCACAGGAGGAGATTGCATTTTAGCTCCATTGTGAAGCTCGTGCTCCCCTCATCAGATCTGACAGGCGGTATGACAAGTCCTATCTGCCAGCTAGCTGATAAGTGCAGCTCGAGCTGCGCTTAGGTCCGCCTCAATCCAATCGTCGCAGTGAACGGCGTTCACTCGCTGCAGCCGCGCAGGACTACCCTGGCTCAGTCGCTAATACTGTAACGCGCTAAGCCACGGGTGGAAAGCAAGCCATGCAGAATTGTACCGAAAATGCGTTCGATATGCTGCATCGGCTTGAGTTGTGCTGAAGATGATTTGTGTTAGTATGTGGTTCGTTTAATAGTGTCTGCGGCACAGTACGTGGAGCACTTAAGGAGAGTGTTATCTTGTGCGTCTTGTGTGTTGGTGTTTTTCTGCAGTCTTTCTCTGTTTGACAAAGACAAACAGTTCATGTGAAAAACAGATTAGTCCACTGAAAACAAGTCCCACTGCTTTATTATTATTTCTTCAATTGACTCATTCAATAGATCTGCAATTATGTCAACGTATTAAAAGTTTATTTAGTATCAAAGACAATCCTGTGGAGGAAAAAAACACTGAACTTGCTTTGGTGATGCTTCGAACCAACAATCACTCTTTAAAAGACAAAAGAACATTTCTCTACATGTCTTGATGTGCTTGACGGAATTGTAATTATTAAAAGGGACAGTTCACACCAAAATCAACAATACATATTTTAGCTTTTATCTGTAGTGCTATTTATCAATCCACATTGTTTTGATGTGAGTTACCTTTGGAGAGCGGTAGAGTCGCTGCCTCACTTTTGAGGCAGCGAATGAAATTGCTCACAACAAGATGTGTGGATTATCTTGAGTTACCTGGTCATGATTTATGGAATGAGACATTGCTGTTATTCAAATGTATCTTTTGAACACCAAAAGCAGAGGGCCATATAGTCCCAATATATTGGAGGGAAGTCAGACATCTCTTCAGCCGATCTCTGAAACTAATTAACTCACACTAACACACTCTAGATGGATACATAGCACTGGTGGTAAAAGGAAACATGTATATTTTGGATTTTGGGAATAACTGTCCCTTTAAATCACCTCTGAACCAATAGACACTTCAAAGTGTGTGCAATTTTCCTGCACTTATAAATCATGCAAAACAGTATCCCTAATTCAGTTGTAGCCCGCAACACTTTCACTCTTATATTCTGCACATATCGTTCAAGCATGGCTGTTTTAAGAAAAACTATCCTGTGTTTTCGGTGACATTCATTTTATTTTTAATTGACGTAATCTCCATTGAAGGCATACATTGGGAACACACTCTGCATTAAGAAAGTGCACGTGTCTCTATGCATGTTAATATGGTGCCATTCTGGCCCAGTAATCCTCAGTCAGTCACACTGACAATAAGGCTTCATGGAGAACCAAGCCAAGTCCAATTAACAAGGCCTGTTACCATGCTCTGTTGAAAGGCGCCACATACTGGGCTTTCATTTGGGACTATAACAGCAGAGATGCAATGTGCGCTGACAAATGGTGTTTTTTGGAAAGACAGGGAGGTGACAGAAAAAAGAGCTGGCAAATTCTCCCGTAGCATTAGTGTTCACATTTCCTTCTGAATTTATTCGCCACACAACATGTGCCAGACGACCGCAGAGGAGCTTTTTTGTAAATTGTCAATTGTAGAAAATATTTCTCAGCAACATTTTCTTATGCAACACCTTTAAAGATAGAACTAAGCGCACGACTGGAGCAAAACGTTAAATGAGAGAAAAGAATGCGACCCAACTGCCGATGCAGGTTAAGGTACAAAGCAGCCACTGTTTAGACATCGACAGTCAATGGTAATTCTTAGTTGTACCAAACCTGCCCAATTTGAGGTTCGTTTATCAGCCCTGTCTGGAGCTTTCAACTGTATCACATCAACATATGCTTTGTTCAGTTGTCATGAAGATGAATGTGGACATCCAAGCTCAGTACTGATTTCATCCAAAGCACTTTGAAGACTTCCCGTCCACGTTGACTTCTAAATTACAAATTAGGTATTTGATTGGAGCGAACCCCAGACTGTGTGATACAGCTGAAAGCTGTGTGCCATGTGCTCTGTGTTTGTCCTCTGCCTCCAGACTCCTCCCATGGCCACGCCCTTGATTGTGCACAGCTGAGGACACTCCAGCCGATCACCTCCTGCAGCCTGACACACCAGACTCAGGTCCCACTAATGATTCCCCTGGCACTACATAAGCTCTGGTCCTGCAGTCTGGGGGTGGTCAGGTCGTACTGTCTTTCACCCGCTTCAACTCCTTATTGTCGGCGGCCTCGTCAGTCTGTCCGGTTACCAGTCTGAACACCGATTCAGTGAAGATCGGTACCTGTTCGTTTCTGTTCTTTCAGTTTTGAGTGCGGGCGCGTTTCCCTCCCGACTCCGGAGGCTACCTGTCCCGGCCTCGGTTGAGCTTCCCTCCCGACTCCGGTGGAGATTATCGGTGTGACTTTAGTTTGTTGGACCGTTAGTCTTTTTTTTTTGTTAGTTCATTCTGTGACTGCTCCTGCACCGTTAAATAAAGTCTTTGCTGGAGTAAACCTGCTGTGTGCGTGCATTTGGGTCCACGAACTACACTACCACATAACAGGATTGTTTTGTTAATCAATGTCAAGGTAAAAATGAACTCATACGTGACCTGGTCTGAAAATAATAACTTGTTATTAATAAGGTACAAACTATTTGTTTATAATTACTTGTAAGATATAAGTCATCTGTTTAAACTCAGAATTCATGCAAATATGAATATATCATTTGCTGTGAATCATTTGACAGAATTGACAAGGAGTTATTTACATAAAATATGTATTCATTATTAGCCCATCATTTACTAAAAACATATGGATGACTGATGGATATGATAAAATGACAGCACAAAATATCTAAATGGCACCCAATCACCTGCTTGGATACTCACGTCCCCCAAGAATCTTAAACACAGTTAAACTTGCTCTTTAATCAGACCAGTCTAAAACACAAATGTTGCCTATCGATAGAAATGTTTGTTTTTTCTTCTTTGTGAAAAGCTTATGGTCAGTTGGAAAATGGTAATAGCGAAGGCAGTGGGCTTGTGTCCTGTGTGGTTTGGCAGCCAATCATTCATATGCCTCCTCAGAGTTTAGCAGTTTAACACCAAGCCTGTTAAAATGCCCCAGCAGCTGTCAATCTGGCTGCTATCCTGGCCTTGTTAGAACCCAGATAGTGAGAAGGGAGGGCTGCAGCCTCTTGATACATAACATACCCCCTGTATATTGACAAGCAGACAGTGTGCGATGCATTGCAGTTACAATAGCAACACTCTAATGAGAGGAATGCATGCATACCACTCTCATCACTGTGACGGCAGATTGACAAACAAGCAAAGCAGTCAATTGGTGAAAGGGTTAAGTGTGGATAAATGAAGAGCGCCATAGAGAGATTACTTAGTATTCATGTCAGGGAGGCTGAAACACAGGATACTTGGAGGGAAAGACTCTCAGCTTTCGGTGGGCGCTAGCTGCAGGCTTTCTAATAAAGATAAGAGCCTATGGAACCCTCCCAGGTCAAAATGCCATGTGGATCAATCAAAGGTACACAGACCATGGTCCCCCTTGGCAAGTCCACAGGTGGCACAAACTAGGAAACACAGTGTGGAATTGCAGAGCCAAGGACTCCCTACAAATTCCCTTTAATCCTTGCCCCGGCTAGGCTAACAGCAGTATCTGTGCTTGAAGGGCAGGGTGGACACTCTTCTCACAGGGGTCAAGCTTCCTGCCGCCTGCCCTCAAAGCACTCTCATGAAAAGGGCATACTGCTGTTGTCTTCATGGAACTCAACTCAAAAGTGAAGTTATTTCAAAACTTTTGGCAAGTTTTAGCTCTTTCTAGAGGACCGGCTTCATTTCAACTTTGCTAATCTTCTTTGGAAATAGTGTATATGTATAGTAATATATCCTAGTGAGCCGATTGTGTTTTTTCAAATGCATAATATTATAAGGATGGGTTTAATTGAAAATGAGCATTTCCTCCTGGATTATGTTGCATTTTGTTTTGGCCAACTCAAACTGTGTGTCCAAAGGTTATGTCCATCTAGAGGTTGTCCAACTCAAAGAGAAGACATTTTCATTTGGCTGATTGTGTTAATACTCCAATCTGGAGTCTGCGGTGGGACACCACGTGCTTCAGCAACTGAGACTTACACCCAGACAAGATCTTTTTCATCGGGGATACGACCTTCCCGTGTCTGGACAGCTCTCTGCTGAGGAACTCGTCGGTGATGAAGGGAGGGACATTGGAAAGGACAACCTTAGTTGCCGGCTGCGCCAGGGGCAACACCTGAACAAACAATCCGTTCACCGTGAGGCCTGCCTCCACGACATGGTTCACCTTTTCCACCTGGTCCAGGAAGAGGACCACGGCGCCGTTCATCCGAGCGGCCGACTTGATGCTGCTGTGCCCGACCCTCTCCCCCACAGCCAGCCCCACGTCCTCCACGCTGCACGAGGAGCCGACGGCGATTCACCATGGCGTCTAGAGACGTCGACCGGCGAAACACCGGCAGGAGGAAAAAAAACACCCAAAAAAACCCAAACTCCCCCAACAAAAGCACAAAGAACAAAACGAAACTAAAGTGAACACCAACCACTAAACCACATTAAATGAATCATACATAACTAAGGGGAAAAAAAATTCTCGAAAACATCCTCTCACTCAGTGACTCACTCACACACGCTCACTCCCGACAGAGAGAGCGAGAGAAAGAAGAAAGAATTAGAGTGAGAGAGAGAGAAGAAAAAATTTGTGAGTGAGAGAGAGAAGAAAGAATTAGTGAGTGAGAGAGAGAGAGAAGAAAGAATTAGTGAGAGAGAGAAGAAAGAATTAGTGAGAGAGAGAAGAAAGAATTAGTGAGAGAGAGAAGAAAGAATTAGTGAGAGAGAGAAGAAAGAATTAGTGAGAGAGAGAAGAAAGAATTAGTGAGAGAGAGAAGAAAGAATTAGTGAGTGAGAGAAGAAAGAATTAGTGAGTGAGAGAAGAAAGAATTAGTGAGTGAGAGAGAGAGAGAGAAGAAAGAATTAGTGAGAGAGAGAAGAAAGAATACGTGAGAGAGAGAGAGAGAGGCAGAGAGAGAAGAAATAATTTGTGAGATGGGCAGAGAGAGAAGAAAGAATACGTGAGAGAGAGAGGCAGAGAGAGAGAGAGAGAGGAAAGAATTAGTTAGAGAGAGAGAGGCTCTGATATCTCTGGCAAACTTTCTCATTTGGAGATTGTACTGTTTTATCTTTTACAGCTTACATGACTGTTGTCCTGCTTTCCCCCCTCCTCCACCCCCCCCCCACACACACACACACACACCCACCCCATTTTAAAATAAAAGCCGCACACACATGATTTGTTGCAGCTGTTACGTGTTGCAAATCGGCCAATCAGATATGAGGATTCTGATAAGTTTCCTGATTCGAGTGACATTTACACACACCGCGACACAAGAGGGAGAGACGAGGAAAGACATGGCAGAGCAGGACAACAGTCATGTAAGCTGTAAAAGATAAAACAGTACAATCTCCAAATGAGAAAGTTTGCCAGAGATATCAGAGTCTCTCTCTCTCTCTCTCTCTCTCTCTCTCTCTCTCTCTCTCTCTCACTAATTATTTCCTCTCTCTCACTCACTAATTCTTTCTTCTAGCTCTCTCTCTCACTCATGAATTCTTTCCTCTCTCTCACTCATTCTTTCTTCTCTCTCTCAGTCATTCTTTCCGCTCTCACTCATTCTTTCTTCTCTCACTCATTCTTTCTTCTCTCTCTCTCTCACAAATTCTTTCTTGTCTCTCTATCTCTCAAAAATTCTTTCTTCTCTCTCTCTCACAAATTCTTTCTTCTATCTCTCTCTCACTAATTCTTTCTTCTCTCTCTCACTAATTCAACAAAGGAACATCAAAGACACAAAGGGACAACAAAGGAACAACAACGACACAACAAAGGAACAACAAAGACACAAAGGAACATCAAAGACACAACAAAGGAACATCAAAGACAAAGGAACAACAAAGACACAAAGGAACAACAAAGACACAAAGGAACAACAAAGACACAAAGGAACAACAAAGACACAAACAAGACAACAAAGGCACAACAAAGACACAACAAAGACAACAATGACACAACAACGACACAACAACGACACAACAACGACACAACAAAGGAACAACAAAGGAACAACAAAGACAACAAAGGAACAACAAAGGAACAACAAAGACACAACAAAGGAACAACAACGACACAACAACGACACAACAACGACACAACAACGACACAACAACGACACAACAACGACACAACAACGGAACAACAACGGAACAACAAAGACACAACAAAGGAACAACAAAGACACAAAGGAACATCAAAGACACAAAGACTCAACAAAGGAACATCAAAGACACAAAGGAACAACAAAGACACAAAGGAACAACAAAGACACATAAAGACAACAAAGGAACAACAAAGGAACAACAACGACACAACAACGACACAACAACGACACAACAAAGGAACAACAAAGGAACAACAAAGACACAACAAAGGAACAACAAAGACACAAAGGAACATCAAAGACACAAAGACACAACAAAGGAACATCAAAGACACAAAGGAACAACAAAGACAAAGGAACAACAACGACACAACAAAGGAACAACAAAGACAGCAAAGACACAACAAAGGAACAACAAAGACACAACAAAGACACTTATACTCCTACAAATATCACCACTGATGAATTTTTTTAAGCCACAGAAACTGTTCAAATATCAAAATGTTCAGCTCTTTCAGGAGAGGTGTGATATGACTTTTCATATTTGTAATCTTTAAACTTTTTGAATTATTCAGCTTTTTGCAATTTGTTTTTGAATTGGATATCTATTTTCAGCAATGTTTTTGCGATTAATTTCAGTTTTCAGCATTCCAACGCATTTTCAGCAGGAAATGCTTTTTCTAGTTGTTGGAATGCTGTTAAGCATTCCAACTATTGTTATCCTGTTTCTTTATTGTTGGAATGCTGTTAAGCATTCCAACTATTGTTCTTCGAATCTTTATTCAACTTCTTCTATTTCTTCCGTCGCACCGCTTCTCCTCCTTCATTTTTTAAGCTACAGAAATTATTATAATGTTCAGCTCTTTAACCAGAGGGGTGCTATGACTTTTTATATTTCTAACCTTTAAACTTTTTGAATTATTAAGCTTTTTATTTTTTCAATAGGATCTCTATGGAGAATAATTTCAAATGGCTTCAGGCACACAGGTGTTCGCGATTGAGCCAATTAGTGATGTTGATAAACACACAGACTCACAGACACGCGCGCACATACACTCCTCTATCTCTCTCTATCTGTGTCTCTCTCATACAGTCATTCATGTCTTAGGGATCTTTAGAGGTCTTTCCCCCCTCCTCCCCCCCCACACACACACGCCATTTTGAAATAAAAGCCCCACAGAATGAATCCTAACTGAAATGCTTGTGATGAGCCTGTCATTTAATAACCGGTTTGTGTTTATCTAACATTATGATTCTGTCTCCTCTCCCCTTCTGCCCCACACCCCACACCCCATTTCAAAATAAAAGCCCCAGAGAGTGAATTCTAACTGAACTGCTTGTGATGAAGCCTGTCATTTAATAACCTCTGTTTGTGTCAAACATGATGATTATGTCTCCTCTCCCCCTCCCTCCCCCACCCAGTCCCACCCTTTCAAAATAAAAGCATCATGGATTAACTGTATTTAAACATTTCGCTCAAAATTAGGCTTTTTGTTGAAATAATGAATGCTCTTACTAATACTGCGACAACTACTACTACTGCTAATATTTCTAGTATTACCACTACTACTACAACTTTTGCTGTTGCTACTATTACTACTACTGCTATTACTGCTACCATAAATATTATTACTACCACTACTGCTATTACTACCACTACCACTACTATTATTACTGATACCACAACTGCTAATACTGCTATTCCTGCTACTACCAGTACTAATAACCAGTACTAATACTACTACAGCTATTAGTACGACTGCTGATACTACTACTTCTACTACTTCTTCTAATTACAAATACTTCGACGACAACTTCTAGTACTACTGCTACTACAAATATCACTACTGCTACAACTAGTACTTATTCAAATGCTGCTCATACTTATACTGTGAATAATACTTCTACTACTACTACAACAAATATCACTACTGCTGGAATTCTTTTAAGCTACAGAAACAGTTCGAATATCAAAATGTTCAGCTCTTTCAGGAGAGGGGTGACATAACTTCATATTTGTAATCTTTCAACTTTTTGAATTATTCAGCTTTTTGCAATTTTTTAAAAATTGGATATCTATTTTCAGCAATGTTTTTGAGATTCATTTCAGCTTTCAGCATTCCAATGCATTTTCAGCAGGACATGCATTTTCTAGTTTGTATTTAATCACCATGGAGTAGTTGTGTAGTTGTGCATGCGTGGTCAAACAAGCCTGAAAAACAAAATGGTGATTCATTCGTTTTTTTACAAATACTGTATGTCCGTGATACAAAAAGATGATGAACTTGTGCTTTCTTTGATCAAATATTGGAATTCCTAATTAACTAATCCCAGACCATCAAATATTAAGCATTTATATATTGAATGCACTGTTACCACAGACCTATACAAATAATGCTCTGTTTTTCCGTCCTGTTGTGGATCACAGATATTCAAGACATCGTCCTAATGACACTAAATGATCAAATAACAGAGGGGGAAACTATATCATGGGCACTTTGTTGTTGAAGAACAATGATTTTACAATCATGGATGCATTTGGCTGCACTATAGTACCAGTGTCCAATAAACGGTGGAGTGCAGTGTTTAGCAAAGGGAGTGGAAAGCCAGGGTCTCCCCGCAGAGAGAGTCAGAACTGACACTGGTCTATTTGATATTCAGAGACAATTCCCATTTTTCTCTGCACCCCCCCCCCCCCCCCCAACTTCATTTCAATCCTCCCTTCAACTGTGCAGTGATTAACTAAAAGCAATCAGATCCTCCTCAGTGCGGAGACATGTCAGCTAGATCGATAAAAATGATGAACTCTTAATGAATGCCACTCTTCATCCCCTTTAATTCCACCGCCGCTGCCAGCGTCAAGGCCTCTGTATACAATAATGCCATTTCATATTTATTTACACCTTTTTGAAATCAATACATATATTCTAAATAGAGCTTGAAGACACCTGTTTTCCCTTTATCACTCTTTTTAATGAAGGCTTTAGTCCCTTTGGAAATGGGAGGGGAATGTTGAAAGGAAATGAAACACACTTCAAGCATTTCGGGGAGAAAAGAGAGTGGATTGAATGAGCGTATGTGTGCGCATGTGAGCGAACATGTGCATGCAGCTTTAGCTGACACTGTTTGCGGCTACACAGAGAAGGGGAGAAACTCTGAATCAGGGCTTTCAGTAATCAGTGTCACATTGTCAGGGAGGCTGCCTTTGACTAATGAGAGGTGCTGACAGCCATGGCTGCATACTCCCTTGGCTCTGCTGAGTGGGACGGATCTGTTGCAGGGCCTTTGTCAGGTTCATTCTCCCTCTGCTCCTCTCCCTCTCGCCCTCTGCCTCTCTCTGTTTCCTCCTTTTTCTCCCTCTCCGAGTGTCAGGTAGAGCAATGACCAGTGGTCGGCCCCAAGGACACCTCCTGGCGTTCAGCATGGTGACAAATTGACCAGGGGGGACAAGGTGCCTCAAAATTGCCTCGGAAATGAAGAGGTTTTGAATGTTCCATTCTCCCCCTAGGACCGGAAACTGCAGATCTCGTCAGAATGGCGATGACGGGAAAGAGAGGGGGAATGTCACAATGTCAGAAAATAAGCAAAATAGGATAGGAGAGGTAGGCAGGGCCAATATCAGAGCTGAGTGGCTCTAGGATTGATAGAAAAGTAAAAAGCCTGTGTTGAACAACTGAGGTGACATAGTCACCCATTCAGCATGTTGTGCATCATAGGCCAAAGGATGAATCCCTCCATGACTTCTGAGTAGCTCAGCTACAATGCAGTACAGTTTACCTCTATGGGGTATGGATTCATTCAAAATCACAAAACTGGGTGCAACTTAAGCATTTCCTAAACACAGATATTTTCTCCCAGCTCGTGAAATACCACCGCTTGCTCAGTGTCCCATGGTATCGGAGATTGACACACCAGGGAACCCTTTAACGTGTCGGGACGGCTTGTCAATATACACTTCTTCCATGCATAGTGTCCTTTCAAAATTAACTTCCATTTTCACAGGAAGTTAGATTTAAGCAACACAATCACCTGGTTAGGTTTAGGAAACGATCGTGGTTGACGAACGTGACCACAGAGTGATGAACCACACATGTAACTAGCGGATCACGTGACTCGGGATACTAACGACTCACTTGAGTAGCGATAGTAGAGATGAACATGACTAAATACATCAACGCTTACTTTAAGCAGTCTGTTGGTTGAAAGTCCTGTGTTTGTTTGACCCATCCGTCAAAGCAGACTCGGTAACTAAAGTGCCATTCTGTGCGTCAATCTCGATGCCAAGGGACACTGACCAAGGGGCAGTGTTTAACGAGCTGGGAGTGGGAACGGGTTTATATTTTACTGTGAATCCCAGATTCTACAGAGTGAATCCGACCATGACAGCAATATGTATTTGAAGACATATAAGCCGTGATTTCATTCACAAATTTACATGCGCATTTTGAAGTGTCACTTTAGAAAATCTTTATGGAAGTAGCAAAATTCGATAAAACAAAAAAAAAGTTGAAATGGCATAACTAATCAGCTGCGTCTTCTCGGATATTCCCATCACATGCGACTACTTTTGTCAACATGAAACACGGCCAATACTACCTGACAGGAAATAACAATTGAAACTTGTCCAGTTGAAACTAATTCCTGAAGACCTCTCTCCATTGTTCTCTTGTAGATTGGTTAGATGGCCAAGGCAACTTGTTTTGTTTCCGTTTTTGCAACCTTTACTTCTCCTACTCTGTTTACTGGCGGCTATAGATGTGTCTCTGTAAGCAATGTTTCCTTACAGCAGCCCTAGAGAGCTCACAAGTTTCAACTGTGTGATAACAGAAAGATTGAACAGTGCCTTCAAAGAGATTCAATGTTAGAGGGTCAGGTCAGATCAATACTGCAGGTATTAACTGATCATTCTTGTTTACAGTCAAGTGGAACCCATCTTGGTGTTGCTGAAGCACATGGGATCAATGGAAATAAAGTTAGAGTGCCGAAGTCATTCCTCCACTCCCCAACTGGAGAAGTCACTCATGGAGGTGATTTGTTGTTGTTTCATGTATCCCACATTTTAGGTGATATTGCTGGCTATAAGGTCTGTTTCTGTTGTAAAATGCAGTTACAATCCACAGCACATTTGTCAAGCCTGCACCCAGTGCTAATCTGACACACACATGTGTTTGTCTCTGTAAGAATTCCATGTTAAAAACAGCTTAGGCACCAATCAACACCAATCAAAATGCCGAGAGCATAGAGGGCGATACACACAGGTGCACTGTCAAGTGGTGTGTGTTCACATTGTGGGAGCTTTTCTCACTCTTAGCAGGCTGCCTCCAGTCAGGCCTACCTTGGAGCTAATCAGGCCGTCTCAGTTCCTTAGATGCCCCCCCAGGGACAGCACAGCCACCAGCACAGTTAATTGGTTCATTTGTTCCGTCATGTTTTGCTGAGCAGAGACAGAACGGGAGGAAATGCTGCAGTGGAACCATTGTCTCCACGCTCGTCTCCAAGGATAAGAGAAAGTGACACATGAATGCTCTCCCAGATAGATAAATAGAAGAATGGAAGTTAGATAAAGTGTCTAATGAAAGGATGAAGGCAATTCATTTTCTATCTGCAGAGCGAAGGTCTCGTTTGATTCATTGTATGTCCATCGACTGAGATAAGTCTAACATGGAGAATTGAACAGCAGGAAAGATATACTCGCTATGCTAGTGAGATTAAATCGCTCTGTCTTTGTCTTTCATTGTCGCTCTCGCTCTCGCTCTCTGTCTCTCTCTCTCTCACCACACCTGCACATTCAGATGCAGGCACGCATACTGTACAGTAGTAATTTCCAACCAGAGGTTCTTGTACCCCAGAGGGTACTTCTGCAGTTGCTAGCGGGTACAAGTATTCCAGCTCAACTCATTTGAAATGACTGGAACAACTGTTATTGTAACAATATCCACTTATAATTAATTAAAGGTGCTAAATACAGAATAGAGAGCTTTTCCGTTGCCTCCGGCTGTCAACATGGCAGCGGCTGAGCCTCCAGCTTGTAGCTAACAGCGCTAACAGTGCTAACCCTGCGAACAACGGCAACACCACTGACAGAGCTAACCGTGTTTACCTGACAGGGAACTGGAGTGTGGGAGCTATGTTTCCGCGATGACGGCATGGGTCCGCATGAGAGCTAACCATTAGCAGAGCACAAACATGCACTAAAAGGCACGCACGGCCAGCCAGAAGCACAGAGAAGCTCGGATTACAGCACACACCGACAGACAGTTGCTTTAGTTACTGCTCAGGTAGACATCACGCCACTATATCTTATATCTACATAGCAAATTGGTGTCTGCTCCTATATTAATTCTCTGAATCCTGTATAGAGATAACATCCAGTTTAACACTTATTTAAATAAACATCTTTGGAACACGACAGGTTGCGTTGATGACATACATTTCCTCGTCCGTGATGAATGCTTATGTCCTATACTGACCTCTGCCACTGTTTACTCCAAACCAGTACACACACACCCACACGAGCAGAAGTTGCTAAAAATGTTTCACTTCAAGGTGGCAACACCTATGAGACAGTTACTGCAATACAACACAGTCACACAGAGAGCTTAGCCGACATTGTGCCTCTGCATGTGCTCCCCAAGCTTATCACTTCCATCTGATGAATGGGGTAGATTGGATTGGGAGGCAGGCATGGGGAGAGAAAGGGGTAGAGGGAAATAGAATGTGGGGGGGTGGGGCAACCAAGGCACCACGCAGCTTAATTCTCCCATGCCTGCTCCCTGAGATTATCTGCCACGATTTCCCAACATAAAATAAAGGCAGATAAATAAAACCCAGAACCATACTGAACAAATAACAATGAAAAACCATAAAGGCTTCTGGGCGTCTCCAAGTAATTTATTCACCATTTGCCGGAATACCTGGAGCAAGAACAATGCGTTGGAATTGAAAGATGAAAAAGAAATAGAACGTTATGTAGTCGTTGATGGGTGTAAAATTACATCTGCCATTAACTCGGAGGATAATACTAGCACGCGAATCAAACGATGCCTCATCAGTATTGGGGCGTGATGCGTAAGAGCCTTATTTTTTGATACACAAACTGAGTTTTTCTTGAAATGACATCGCATTAGATTTAACACCAGATTTGCAGTTCCCAAACTACGATCCATTTTTCTGGGAATGCAGCCTGCTCCCATCCCCGCATAAATATCCACAGTACTTGTAGCCTGTCACACGTAATGATGGTAATTGGAGGGCCGCACGCATGTGAAGTCGATGAGCCTTTCCTGTGAAACGAGTGCTGTTCAAAGCTTTATCTGCAGCAATCTACAGGCCTCTTGTGTAAAACATTTCAAATGTGCTTCACATTCAGTCCACAGCAATCAGACAGAGAGGCCCTGACTGAGATTACCTCAGGATCAACCTGTCAACCAGCTCGGTTTCTTGGTCTTTGATACTAATCAGGTTCATTTGAGGGAAATTGAAACAACAAAAAAAGGTTTACAAAAAAGGAGAGAAGAAACCACTTCTCCTCCTTCATCTTCTGTCTTCTGTCATCGTCTGTCTTTCTCTTATACACATTCAAACCTGAAGTTGAATACTGTCAGAGAAGACACTCTGCACGGCACAGGGCTGCAAGGCATGATGATAGCTAACACGCTAACACATTGACAGATGGATCAGTACCAACCAGCGGACACCATTAAATTGAACCTCGTGGTGTTGAGTGGAGTAGCTGGTGCAGCGAACAGGACACCTCCACCACTACTCATAGAGGAAAGCGCTGTCAGCCGGCTCTTTAATGACCACTTACAGCAGAGGGATGGGCAGAGTCCAGCTCGCACTCTCCCACCTCCAGCAGGAGTTATATGAAGATAGAGCCAGTCTTGGCTCGCTGCCCTTGCCATCACCGTCTCTGAGTTCACTTCGCAAGTCCCATGTCGGGGCAGAAGGATGGTGAGGCTGGGCCTGGTGTCTGGAGGTTGGGCAGGGTTCTGGAGAAGCGCTGAGTTATACTCCGGAGGAGCTTCGGTAAATGGAGCCAGGTCGCCTGGACATCTGTTTCTTGTTTCTTTCGGGGAAAGAGAGAGAAATTATTAAGAGGAAAGGGGAGGGGATGGTTTAAAAGCTTCTTTTTTTTTGCATGTAAGCGAGTAAATGGTTGCCTTACAGCAGCTTGCAAAGACACACACACACACACAAATCTCCCCCTCGCACATCTTGTTACAAACTGCTCTGGAATACAAACTACTCCATGCAAATTAGGGGCACTGAGTGCAGAGCCACACATTCTACGGCGTCTCACCTTTAGCATCTGGCAACCAATCTGCGTCATGCTGACAGACCATATCTTTCTCTGCACCCTCACTAAAACCGGGAGAATGTCACGGCGTTCACATTATTCTCGCAGAGATGGATGCTGCCGCAGCAACATTGCACGTGCTGCAGCCCAATGACTTTGCTAACCTTTTAAGCCAAACCAGGGCCAGCAGCTAGTCGACACAATGCTTATCTTAGCAAATATTACAGAGCAGATAACTAGGACTCTCAAAACCTATTCGTACACACATATATTCCAAGGACTGTTCAATCTGTCAGAAACGCTCCCTAGATTTACAGTATGGACTGCAGCCACAAGGCGTTTTGTTTCCATGATGTGGCAAAAACAGTAGTGCTTGTGGAGATTAAAATATGAAGGATTTATTGTTTGTATAAGTACTACGCTGGTGTTTGAGACTTTTTTTTTTGTGCATGTGTAAGCACTTCACTCACACGCAGAGGGATAAAAGGATAGTCGGACAAATATGAAAGGATTTCGAGCGAAAGAAGTGATCCGTGGAAGCCTAGTTAGTGATCGAGTTCGTGAGGGAGTGTTGTTGCGGTGACGCTGACAGATCGGTACTCTTGTGTCTTTGAGACCGTCTTGCTCACATATACACCACATACAGACAGAGAGTCAGAGATACCATACAGTGTTGGAAAACCAGACAGGGGGGAGATGAGCATGATCCCGCTGGAATATAGTGTTCAATAGACCTACGACAGCAGTTTGGGGCTTGAATTGGAAAATAAGTGCGTATGCATTCTCTGTCTACAGTGACAACTGAATTCATATTTGATGTATGGGCAGCACATGTGGGAATATGAGACTGCAAAACCAAGAAAGCACATGACAGCGTATCACAGTCCTCCAATCACTATATTGGATACATCCATTCAGACAGGACGTATATATACAATGGTGTAGTACTGCCAAACATGACCCTCTGGAAGGAGGAGGGATACATTTGACCTTTTCAACTCTTCTTCAAGTCAGTAACTTTGAATTATAAATATAATGGATGTGAATTGAAGTAACCTGGTCTCCAATAAGTTAAGTTTGAGCCCCCATTGCTGTCTTGTTTTGTTTCCTGCCGTGACAAAGCCAGACCAGAAGAAAGGACTCCCATCTACTCATGATAAGGGAGCTGAAAGCAAAGAAAAGCTGCTATATTGGCTTATTGCGCTTTGCGGAGCAGCGATCCTGCCCCGGACTTTGAGGACTTACACCAGGTGTTCTCACTAGTGTGAGCCAGCACGGGGACGGCAGGGGATGGGCCTGATCCATCCCCTGCCTCGAGACCCTATCTCTGGGGCAAAGCCACACAGGCTTGGCCTTTCGCTGGAGGCCACATGGTGCAGGACCAGATCTGCTTTAAAAAGGAAACGCTATCTTCTGAAGGGAAATTCCTTCACAAAGCTGCATTCCCTTGAGAAAGATAATGCTTTGCAGCTCTTTTCCCATGGCTGAATTTGAATCGTACATCGAATGACAAAACAGGAGACAGGCATGGGCTGCAGGCAATGAAACATTTGAATTGGCACAGGTGAGGCAACGATGTTCATGAATCTGCAGTATTGAAGTCATCAACAAGCCCCAGCTTTTAGATATAAACACAGATGCCGTTCATGCCTCGACAAAGCTGTGGCGTACTGCAGTCGGATATCACACTGTTTTGTAGGTAAAAAAAAAATGAACAGCCTCTATTGAACGAGTCCTTGGAGTGTGAATGTTGCTTCACAGTCACATAAAGTTCACTCAGGTTCTACACAAATGAGACCGTCTCTCGGGAAGGTGATTGGCTAGAGATTGCAGTGGCAAGGGTTCCCACTGAGGGACGAATGTACAATGGGACCCCGAGGGGCCTGCTGTAGAAGGGCGTTTAGCCTCCAAGTGGCCCCCTGTGGTAACTCTATCTCAGGGGTGGTGGGGGGCCCTCAGCTGGGGCTAAGTGGAGGTGTGTAAGTCAGTGTTCCTCCCTTCTGGCTGTACCACCTCCCCGAGCTGGGAAATAGAATTAGTGACTGATGGTTTTGGTTATTTTCCTTGCTTCCTCTCCTTGCCGGGTGAGAGTACTTTGTGTCGCACGTTTGAGATAACCTTGAAGAGCAATGCAACAGATAAAAGTGGCACCTGGGTGGGAATTTTATCATTCAGCGGGGAGGCCTTTACAATCTCTGCACAAGCTTACATGCGCAGTACTTATTCACAATGTTCAGGGCACTGAAATCATCAGTGTTGTTGCTTAGTTCATTGAACAGGAACTACATCTAATAGAGTAAAAGGTTTCAAGGAAGTTTAATGCACTTTACAGAGATTGTTTATTTTGCTGTTTGTGTCACTGCCGCTGTCCAGAGTGCTGATTCTGGAGATGTCGGGTACTCAGCACCAACAGAATTACAGCCTGCTGGCGGGGTATATAGGCCAATACTTTGCCTTTTACTGGGCGCTCTTATCAATTGTTCAACTATTAATATTATTCTTCACTCACTTTATAGTTTATTTGGTACACCAGCTCAAACGAATGTAGTCTAACACAACAGTCCTGGAATACATCTTTCCATCATGCAGCTCATAATGTGTGGGCTCAACGTCATGATTCTTTTGAATGGGTGCAGAGTGTGGTGCTGTTGAAGTGTATTGCATAATGCAGGGAGGTGTTTTATTAACCAACCTATCTACAATGATATAAATGTGGTGGACTAAATAATCGAAATAACCGTCAGTATATCGCAGTCATGTTTAGCAGAACCACAAAACACAAGTTTTGGCTCTCCATGGTGAGATAAAAACATTTGGTTTAGCAGTCAGCTAACTATTCACTGTGTAAATGTTGAATATGTACATTCCCCCTGTAGGGAAACATAGAATCAGAGCCTACAGGTGGATGGTTGGAGTGGAGGTGGAGCTTGTGAAATGCAACATGAACAGTGCTCAGTGTCCGATTCACTTTAACAGGATATCTTTTAACTTGACGAGAAAACCCGAGCTCCCATGCTCTCATCAACCGTCGGTCAGTCTGGCTATTTTGGCAGGTCAACCTTCAGTCAAAATGCACTTTTTCATTGAAATGGATCGAGAACAATTGTTGGTGTGACTCCAACATGAAGGGACAGTTCACTGGAAATGGTTGCAGAGTTATTTAAGGTTAATAATGATCACCAAAGAATCAGCAGGTCTGGATTGGTGCGACGAGTGGTCCCCCAAAGGCCCTTGCGGCCTGCTCATGCACATTTTCACTGGGAAACAGACATCCAAAAAATGGAGCCAGACCTACAGAGACCCATGAGGGCTCAACCTCTGATCATAACGATTGTCTCTCTCAACCCACGTGGCAATGCATTTGCCTCACGGTAAACAGGGTTTGACACTGTTGCTAAACTAATGTTTCATCAGGCACTCGTTCCCCACCGGGAGAGTGAGAGTTTCGCTAATGCACTTTGACATCGCTATATAGGAACATCACGCTCCACCTCCCGCTCACAATAATGTATGTGAACTCATGAACATTGCAGATTCACAATTTATTTGCATCACTGCAGTGACTATGAATACGGGGGCAATCTACATGACATGTATACCAAGTTGAGTTTGGGTGTTGGGAAGGATTGTTCAAGCTGTAAAAAAGAAAGAATGCCACTGTGTTGTGTGACATTTTCACGTGGTACGTTTCTTTCTACATGCCCAAAATATACACTCACTTCATAAAAGAATTATGCAGATGCAATACCTGCTCCCAAAATCAAAAACACTTTTGGTGCTGTAATTCTGTCTGGTTTTACACGCTCAAGTCTGGAGAGAAATGAGATGAGATTCAGAGCGAACAGTTGATTAGATGGATTGATTTCCTGTTAAGAGTCTGCTCCCTAATGACCTCATGAAGTATAACACACCACATACTAATAAACAACCGTCGTTATTCGATTCCGTCTGTGGCCGTGTGCATCGGCAAGAGGGCGAAATTCTGGGAACCCTGATCCATTTGATACTTCCTGTCAGACACGTAGACAAGTCTAAAACTGAGTGGGATGAAGATAACAAGGTAAGGCAATGGACTGGCATCACGCCACTTCATCTTTCACTCCCCGTCTTCTTCCAATCTCTCTCTCTCTCTCTCTCTCTCTCTCCGTCTTCACTGTATCATTCTCTTTCCCCTCTCATCTCATTTATCTTTGCGTCAGCTTTCTCCCTTTTCTTTTTTACGGCGCGGACGCATCTGTTCAGTCCTTTCACCACCGCGCTTGTGCAGTGAGCCTTCAGCCCCGCGACATCAGAGAAGCCAAAAAAGCAGGACAATAAAAATATATTCTTAGGAGCGTTCCAAAGGGTCTCAGCCACTGCCCACAGATAGCTGTTAACATTTAACATCATTTTTCATTGTTGTAAACATTCCCCCCTACAAGGAGAAGTCTAACTTTGTCAAGGACATAAGAGATGAACCCTTCTAACTTTTCTCAGGTGTTGACTGATTTACAGTATTTCTCCTTCTTGTAGTTGTGCTGAGCATAAGAGACCATTCTGAATCGGATTACAATGGCAGTAAGGTTATTTTAAACTTAAGGAGATGGCACTTTCGCAATCAACCACAGTTTGACAGTGTTATAAAGTAAGAACGATGGTTGAGGGTTTGAGGTCATTCTGTTGATGTGGAAAAGACCACTTAACAGCATAATTCAACCTTTCTTTCTTAATGAAAAGCGATTAGGCAATTCGACACCTTCGCTATTCAGCCCAATTAGCCTTTCTTCCAGAGCGCAGGCTTCTATTGGAGCTGTCAGGCGGAAGGAGCATTAGCCTTCACAACCTGTGTTTGTGCTCGAGGCCCCAAAAGGAAGTGCTTCTTTTAGCCCTGGCTATTGACTGCCAGACAAGCATGAAGGGTTTCAAAATGACGAGGAGTTCCTGGGGGGGGGGACTGACGAGTGACAGATATGACAAAAAAAAGAAGCCAAAATGTCACAACGAAATGCTTGAGGTGTCTAAGTTTCAAAAGTTAATGGAGATGCATTTAGTGTTGTGTTACGTGCATATGAGCCTGAGCGATGGTGCAAGTGGAGCAGCTGCACCCTCCGCTGTTATACTTGCAGAGGAAAAAGTGTGTTTTTGCATCCCCACTTTTTGATCATGCAACATTGATATTTTACACACATTTGAGCTAGCTAGGATCATAGTTACAGTATATCTGTCGTCAGTGAGTCAGGGATCTGTGGGGACAGGGGTCTGTCAGCAACCCACCCGATCCCAGCTTGAAACAAGTACCCCGTCTCGTTTACAATGCATTGTGGGTGTGACTTTTTTGCTGTGTCATCCCCATTTATATCTATAAAACCAATTTGTTTATGATCATTTTATTTACTCGATCACAACATTATTTACAAAAGCACAACGTTCTTTATAGGTCTATAGATCCTCTAAATTTTCCCCTTAGAGTGCATCAGATTAATGCACCCTTTCATTTACATTGTGCAAACAAAATGTCCCCGAACACCCCTAGAAAGAGCCAAGGTCCACCCACCACAGTCTCACGCAATTATAAGTGGGAACACTGTAATATAGAGTGCAATATAAACTGAGCTTTATAGTGAAAGAGTAGCTTTATGGGTCATGATGGAAGGCTCTATATGGCAGGAAACGGCACTTTCAGGTGTTAAATTATATGAAAGACTTCCTGCCATACCTCGTCTGTCACTAATCTCGCACCGTCACTTTCAACTATAACTAGCCGCCCATCGATACTTGTGAGTGTATGATTTTACTCGTAAAAAAATGCAATTTCCTGCAAAAAGTAAGGGATTCTAATTTCAGTTGCTAATTGCTGTTACACTGACGGTGAGTGTCAGCATCCAAAGACAATGGAGAAGAGAGGAGAAATAAGACTGCGTCTTTCGACTACAAAATTCAGAATAGTTTGCTAGTTCTCAGCAACTCATCCTTGTGGCATAACAGTATGATTTTAGATTCAGCATAGTTGTTCCCATTTAATTGACTTTAAAGCCACACAGTGCGTGTGGTAGACTCATGGGTTTGTGCTCTGCCGTCTTCCCTTAAAGCTGGTGCTTCCATCATGAATGCTTTTCCTGGCGGTGACCTTGTCGGCACCATGTCTGTCTGTCAGCTAGCCGCACTAAAAAGGCGAAAGCAATCTGGCAGCCTCCCCCGGATGAAGGGGAGGGGTGGCAGCAGAAACAAGGGTGGAGGAGGACTGAGGGAGATGTGACCTTTCTACTTGCAGAGAATTGTTTTTCGGTAAACAGCCTTTCAGAAATGAGCCAGGTTGGCACGTACTGCACTACAGAAGGAGAGCCTGATATGAGCCTGATATGAGTACAGACTTGTTTTATGCATTATATTTTTTCATTAAATGTCTCAATATTTCATGTGCTTGATGTAAAATCTGGGTTTTGAATGCAACAGTGTTGCTCCGCAATATAATCATGAATATGATGAACCAAGGCATCTTTAGCTTTGTATCTTTGGTACATGATGTTTCCAAGCTTTCAGGCCTTTGGTTTTTTTTTTTCTCTAAAGTATCAAACTGAGAAGCGACACAGGAATGTGAAACGCTTGAGCTTGAAAGCAAAGGCTATAAGAACTCGATCTTTTCTGTATTTATTTTCTTAAGTAACTTGTGATTTTCACCCGTTTCCATCCTCACCAGAATATAGCGGAGTGTCCTTTTGAGTGACACACAATGCATACTGATGATGTGTCCGGGGCTCGCCAAGGTCAACACCGCAGCGCCGCCGGCTAATGCCAGAGCTTTGGCGACGTAAAGGCAGTCTTTAAAGATGCACTGAGGTCTCCGTCTGCGAGTGGTGGTGGTGGTGGTGGTGGTGGGGGGAGGTGGGGTAATGAGAAAAAGGCTCGGGTGGAGGTCACGTATATGCCCAGCATCAGCAGTGAGGACTTTATCGAGACACTCTTGTGGAGACAAAAAAACAGCCCCCCCCCACCCCCCACCCACCCACACACACACACATATAGACACACTCACACAGGACGGGCGCTCCCTCAACCAGAAAGGAGACTGAGATTGGAAATAAAGACCATCCTCTGTGTCTGAGGACTCTGAATGGGAGCGGTAATGTTTTCAATTTGAGCCCTGAGAGCAATAATGGAGCTCATTCTACACCACTAGATACTGTAGTACCGTTCACCTTAAAGCTTTAGGATTCTATCATCCTTCACTCTCACAATTCTTCTTCATTTCTTTACCTCTTTGTGCCGTTTCATGAAGGGATTCATTGGTGGGATGAAAGAAAAAAAGAAAGAGAAACGGGATAAATGGCTGAGGAGGTGAGGGGTCGATGAATATGCCCGTGTTTTGACTCGGGGTATTATTTCAAACTATGGCCTCCTTCGCGTTTCAATGACACCTGCTCCAAGACATTATTTTTGGCGCTCACACAGTTTGAGAATTCAATTTCACCGCAGAGATCGTGTCTCGGGGGCAAGTTTCTCGCATCCGTCTGACGTTAATATGCTAAGAAGTGCTGAGGGAAGGAAAGGGTAAATTAATTTGTGTTGTGAAATGTAATCCAGGTTATTGTCTCGGCCTCCGAGCTTCCACGAGGATCCTTTAGAAGAGTTTCAAACACCCACCGGGGAAATAATGTTTTGAGATCTAACTTCCGAGCTGAGGCCGAGTGTGTGAAATATTCAGATCTGAAAAAAAACAAAACATCATTACCTCTGTTGACTTGAATATATTGATAGTATAACTGTTTGTTTACCCTTGAAGACCACTGTGTCAGTGCTCGGTAAAAAGGAATTCATGAAGCGCAAAAGTGGTGCCAAAGGTGTTAAATAACCAGATCTGAGAGAGAAAACGTACTGTAGGATGGAAACTGGACTGTCATCGAATAAAAGTCCCAAGGACTTCATTTTTTTTGAGAACAACACATCTGTCACGATGTCATGGCTCTATGTTTTCATGCACGGCTGCTGTCCCTGCATCTGACGAAAGTGTCTGCAAGTACGGGCACGCTGTAGTCCGTCTGCCCTTTAAGAAATGGATCCAAGAAGACAAAAGTGTGAAAAGGAGAGCGAAAGAATGATGGCGAGGAGAAAGAAGGAGAAGCCAGATGAAATTATCTTAAATGAATATACAGTGACAGCCTCCTCATTCAAAACGCTGTTAAATCTGCGTATCTGAATTTCTTGCTCCATCAATCAGAAAGTCTGCATGGACAAATATAACCGCTGATGCTTTTCAGTTTTGCCCTTTATGTCCATTTTTCACCAAACAAAGAGCCATTGGGGTGCCGTCAAGAATCGCTTTTTGTTTGTGCTTTTCATGCCCATCAACTAACAAAGAGTACTCGTCTGCATCCCTTTCATTATGTTGCCAACAAGTTAATCCATTTGCCTGCTTGGCAAAAAACAAACACAAAAACACTGAATGTATTTTCATTGACATGTCACTTAAGCATTCTCTTCATGAATACATATGAATCTCTTCTTTTCAAAGGCGCCACTTCACGCCGCTGCTTTATCTAAACAGCCAGGATCAGAGAGCAACACTGAACAGATCAGGTGATGATGAGGGACCAACGTCCTTGCGGGTGTTTGTGTCCGTCAAACACGTATCGGTGCACTTCACCTCCAGCTTTAATAGTATGCCAATATTGGAAAGATATTTCAGCGTTCATTTGGATGGCTGATCGCTAAGTAGCCATCCATCACCGGACTGTGACCGACACATAAGGTGCGGTTTGATTGGACCACAAGGACACAGCTGAGAGGAGCCAGCCCCGCATCTTTTAGACGAGGGGCGGGCAGTAGCATTGTTTTGGGGCTAGAAGGGAAGCTTTTTCTTATTTGTAGAGTGAAATTCATTTTGAACAACAGAAAAAGTCAATATAGTTGCATCAAGGCTCTTATTAGAGACGGAGCATCATCTTTCACTCATCGGTAACCCTCTGGATTGATATGTGAAGTCAAAAAGAAACACGTTGACGGTTTTGAACATTATTCCGTTAATTTAATGCAGACACGTGTCCTTCAGTCCATCTCTCAAGAACTGCATCGTCTTTATGAAAAACCAAAGGTTATCTGTGCCGTGAAGGCATGAGCTGTCCTCAGCTGCCTGCCTCAATCGTTTGCTGACTTATTACTTCCCTGTTTTGATATTTGCAGTCTTTTTTTTAATTAGATGTATTTACAAGGCATGTGAGGCCATAACGTCATCTCATATAAATAATCTTTACATTTATTATTCATAATTCTCTTCGGCAGCATGAAAGAGGAGTCTCTTTTTCAGTGAATGGCGTTCACCATTTTGTAAGGTGCAATTTGGCTCAGTGAAAATTATTGATTCATTAACATGTCATGGTTCAATCAAACTCTTTTATTGTTGAGATTCATCCTTCATCAAGCAAAGCGTAAAGAAAATATGAATAATACTGTTGTTTTAACGAGTGAAACATAACGTCCCCCCCCCTCTTTCACACACTTGTAATTTACAGTGACTTAAATAATGACCATCAATGTGTTTCAAGCTGGATTCATGATACCCACTTGTCAACATGTAAAAGTGAATGAAGACGGAATTTTGCGATTGACATTTGTGATCAGAAAATTCCTCAAGTGAGCATGCATTGCATATAATCACTCCCATTTACCCACAACGTGACAGCTCCAATGACCATTGCACACAGTGATGGCAGCTGGCTATGCCTGCGGAGGATAAAGGTGATTTGCGAAAAAAACAACAACATACAAACAGATGCACCTGCTAAGTGCTAAAAAGGGGAGCAGTAATGAAAGCTCGTGTTCATTTAGGCCTCCTGTCTTTTTCCAGCAGGGACAGGACAGGAAGGCTTCATCAGGCTTTTTCTTTTTTTTGTCGGGTCCAGGAGCAAGGTGTGTGTGTGTGTGTGTGCCAACACCGTGATGGCCGGCAGGTTTATCTAAGCTGACAGAGATGAATCTCCCAGCAGAGGGCTGGGCCTGTTCAGCTGTCCCGCTGAGGGGAGCCCGCACCAGGGCTGACATTAAATTATTTCAGGAGGTAATTAGTCTCCTGTTTTTTAACCAAGAAGCCAAACGCTCTCGATCTCGTGCTCTCGCACACATGTCACTCATGTCAGATAGACCTGCAGTATAGATAGAGAGGGATGGATTCAACCACAAGCAGAGGACGGTATAGGTGTCCCATCACCCCTTTTCCTATCTCAGTTATTTTGTTCATGACTCGAAACAAAACTGTGTGACTTGATGGCGATATACATACTTATTCAGTAAGCAGACCCTCCGAGAGAAGTGCTAAAGATATGATGACACCTCAAGAGAAGTGATAAGTCTTTCTCTGTCTCTACCCCCCCCCTCTCTCTCTCTTCCCGGCGCTCCATCCCAAACTGCGGCCCTTTTTCTTTACCCTGCATCCAAAGTGAAATTAATGTTGATGCCCTATCAAGGTAAATATGATTTGGCTGTCGCGTTACCAACATTGTTGCCTTTATGGACTATATTATGCAAAGTCATGCAAATTAGATACGCAGCTATCAGAGAAAACAACCCTTAATTTCGTCCTTCTGCTTTTCTTGTGTTTAGCGTGTAATGTGGTTATGTGTGCTGCCGGCAAATGAAAAGTCACTTTCATGGCATATTATTTCCTCATGTCGTGCGCTGATCAAGTGGCGCATCCATTACCACCGCATCATCCTGAGACAAACAAACAGAAGAGGCTTCTTTTTTTTTTGCTGTAAACTTTCCGGTGTCTTGCGACACAAATAATTTCTTTCTTTAAAACACGTAGCCCGGAAATGTAACTGTGCTGTTTTTGTTTGTTTGTAAATACAGATGTTGAAGAATTCCATTCGAATAATCTCGTGTCTCTCTCTCTCCCATGTCGGCTGGTGAAAAACACACAGCACGGCACAGTAGTTTACAATTACTTAGATCAGCCTGTGGTGCCGTTCTCTCATTCAGTGGGTCATTTGAGGGCTAAAGACTAATTTACCATGAAAATCCAATTGCTTTAATCTAATTTCCTTTGATATAATTCACAATAGGCTTACAGCCACAACGCGTTTACCTAGCTGAAACAGTGGAAGTGCCCCTGGGGGACAATTAGAGTCTAGCTACAGGTACTGTTGGTACATTAAATAACCAGCATCTCCTGCCACTGGATGTGCAACGCAATGAAGACGATCTAAAGAAGTAGGGAAACGCACAGGAGCAAAAGGTGAAGTTTCAAATTCTGTTTTTATTTCGGCTTGTTTCACTTCAGTGTAGGAGTGTTGCTAAAATCCTGACCAAACAACATGGTTTTATTTCTGTCCTGTAGGATCAGCAGGAAACCATTATATTACACTCCTTTCTGCACCATGTGCTATTTCACCACTTCTGATAATCCATACGCCTCTCCGAAAATAATGAGAGTAAACACGTTTTTTTTCAGCACCCCCATAGTAAATAAACGCATATTAATGCTCATTTGTATAACAACGGTATGGACAAGAAAACACTTTGGAGCTGCAATGACTTTTTCATTTTCTGAGCAGTATAATAACTTTGTGACAGAATCTATTCTGAGAGCCAGAATTCTCAATAAAGCCTGCTGCTCCAAAAATTACAGCGGACACACTGATTAATCTGTTGCACTCCTGCTGGAGACAGCCAGAAAAACAGCACAAATTATAATACTAAACCACTTACTGTTCCATTTCCACATGGCACACAGCGGATGGTGTTTTCTTGACTGGAGGGGGTGTAGCAGTGAAGTTGTGCAAAAGCGCGACTTAATAGAAAAGCGGTACAGTTCTCTCTCATCCCTGTAACAAGCAGTTTGTTCTCTGTCTGGTAAAGAAACCGTGACATTTATTTATTTTTGCGGAGGGAGATTCTGAACTCCTTCAGGACAAAAGCAATATCAGTGGCGAGGTGAGTCGCACACCATCATTATTTAACGCCATAAATACGTCACCGGGAGTTAATGGTGGCACTTCGCAAGTTTATGTCACGCTTGTAGAGATATTGAAAACCCACTCACCGTGTTAAGTGAATTCTTCAGGTTTTCTGAAGGCAAAGTCAATGAGTCAGAAAATAATTGCACGTGCAAGTCGCAACTGCGGTTGCTCACTGACAGACATTTTGTTAATTGTTTTTCGTGTGTCTCACATTAGAGATGCGAAGGGACGCATAATCAAATGTGTTCCCAAAAGCCGTTGTTGACAACATTACAAGAAAAGTAATTCCAACCTGTTGTCGTGCCAAATACTCGGGGAGGCCCCCCTTTAGGATCTGTTTGAGACGCACCACGCTTTCAATGAGCTGCAATGGAGATCCAGAGCAACTGTCAAAGGTTAAAGAGCCAGAAAGTCCACGAAGGGGAGGTTGGACGGGTCAAACAAACACAGGACCCAGGAGACCGCTGTTCATGTCCCGTGTGAAACAAGTCAGGGTTGACTTGTTTCACCTTAGTTTTGTTACTTAACTTGAGTACTTAGCTTACTCCAGATAGGTAACAAAGGTACTTATTTTACCCAAACCACATCTTCCTAAGCCTATGTACTACCTAAAACTAAGTCTATATTGGAAGTTTATCCAGGAAAGAGACTATGCCTGGCTGAAACAAGCAGAAACTGTATGTTTCCTGTGACCATGGAAATTCATTTTGAAAAGACACTTTGGGTGTAACGAGCGTAAACTGACACGCCTTCCCTGCAACATCAAAAACATATGAAACAGCGAATATGAAGCAAATTCATGTGTTTTTTGCAAACTGAGTTTATTTGCCGTAAGCAGCCAATGCATCACCTGTACAAACGGTAGTTGTAGCCAGGTAAGAACACAATGTATGTGTGCATCTGGGCAGGTGAGAAGAAAAATCTGCCTGAAACCAAAGACTGTGTGCTCCTTCTGTGCCAGCACACACACAAAAAAAAGAAAAAAGAAAAGCCTCAATCTGGCTCATCCTCCGATGCAGTCATTTGTCGCTCCTGGTGGAATTGAACCAGAGCAGGAAACATGCAGGGACCATGTGACCTACATGTAAAAGTCCATTTGACCTCGTGCTTCCAGAGGAGCGTGTCATGCGCGGGGTCTCTTCCCTGTGGTTGGAGGGCCGTCCGTGTGACACGTGATGCCAAGCGGTCACATGTCAAGCTGACTGCACATCGGATGCGTGAAAAATCTGCAGGGGGGAGTTCGAAGATGGCAAAGGTGTGTCGCGCGCTCCCCCGCGGCCCCGACACCAACACTTTGGGCCTGTCCTACCGATGAACCGAACCGTTTCAGGAATACAGGCCGGGGTTATTGATTGTACATCCAGGCTTTAGTATCCTGGACTTATTTTATTTCACAGGTCTGGTGGCCGCTTCACAGCTTGGCTAACTCCCCTCCGAAGCCATTTCCCAAGCGCTTTATCATTTCTCAATGTCATTTTTAATGAATGTGAGACCACGTCAAGTCGTATCCGTTTCAAATCATAAACCTCCGTAATAAGTTGGAATAGATCGTTCATGATAGTAGGGCTTAGCAGCTCTGTAATTGTAATATATTGGGCAATCCATTTGAGTTATATGCATCAACCCCTGCCCAGTAACAGCTGGATATTTTTGTCCTTTTCGAGAAGCATAGTCAATATATACAGTCCTAAAAGTCCAAAGTGCTCTGTTAAACACACTTTTAGCTGTTCTGTTTTTCAAATATCATCACTGATGAATTGCTACATTGACATGTTTATTTGATATAATAGGCTATTTTGAAGGTGAAAGCAAAAAGCAACAATGGGAGAAGGGCGATTACAATGAATAACAACTCTATTACGTCGCTTGTCCTCTATCTCTGGTTTCCCCCTCCTCTTTCTAATCTCATTTCACAAGGGACGAACGGCGAGGAGGAAGGAACTTTTCCTGTGGTATCGCACTCGAGACTATTCTTCCACAAGGAGGAAAAATGAAGCGAATAAATAAAGAGAAAATCGAATTCCTTCAGCCGTTGCAGGAGTGCCCGCCAATGAATCAGCAGAATAAATTCTCTCCAAAGATAAACAAACATGATATTTCAGCTGGGAGCTACGGGACGGAAGGGCCGCTGTCGCTCTTGTAAAGTTCAGAGCGCTCCGGACCGTAAAAAAAAAAGAGCCGCCTTCTCAATCAGGAGAGCCTCTGGCAGGGAGGCCTTTACAGCTGGAGCAATGTGATGGAAACACACAGGGAACCTCGCACACACATGCCCTCGAGCAGGACTTTAACACCACAGATATATAGCCTCATATGGAACGCCATTAAAGTGGGATTTTGAAGCACGAGTGTCTCCCCGCACACTGTCAACACACTAAGTGCTCGTGGGCCTGATTTACACGACTGCGTGCTACACTGTACCTCGATGCTGCGATGTGAAACGTGGGGCTGTATCCTGATTGGAGGGAGACATGCAAATAGCCTTGGACTGTGAACCTTTTACTGGCTTAATTTCTGTTTTTCTTGTTATGCGCAAGCACCGTTTGCTACCTTTTTGAATGTATAAGCTTTGACTCCCCTTTGGTGATCAAAACCGTATATATTGGCGTGAACGGGGAGACATTTGTGGTTTCCGTGTTGTGGCTCAGAGATGATAACAAGACAACAGTGACAGCCAGAGTCAACATTTATGCTGTTGACTTTATAAAGGTCAAAGTCTTGTGCATGTTCCCTCGCCTTTTTCACACCTCCAGGCAGGAGCACAGGCTGCGGATGTGAGAGAGCCACTCATGTGAAGTGAGACTTGAAAAGAGTAAGCTGGAGGCTGTGTGGAATTAACATTTGAGGACTCTTGGGGGGTGAAAACAAACATGTCTATTGATGTGGCTTGCTCATTCTAAATATGTCCAAAAAGGTTTAAAACAATTCTATATGGACTGGTGTTTGAACGTCTGAAACATACAGAATATTCAAACACCTGTATGACATTGATCATTGTTGTCTTTTTTTTTTTGCAAACAAAGGGAAGGACCATTTTGTTTGTTTGGCAAAAGATCTGGTCTGAGTCAAACTTCTTGGCTGAGTCTTTGTCTCTCCTTAATTTACTGGCTTGTTTCCCAACACACGGAACTCTTGCCTCGACAGGTTAAACGGTTGCCGTAACACAGAGACACATTACTTTGGCACGGAGAGATTATTGTGGAGGAACAGCATGGCGGACTGCGGAGCTGCTAGTCTCTTGTCGTGCTTCAAGGAAGCGACACATAATTGGCCTCGACACTTGTACTGTTAGTGCTGTACAACGCTTGTATGGGGATGTCAGCTATCTTTGGAGATGAATGAATTCCAGTGGAAATGCAAAGGGCACACCAGTTAGATTTTTCTTCCCCCCCCCCCATGTAATTACAATTATGACATTTTTTAAAAGCGTGTAGCAGTGAAACGGGAGGTTCTCCTTGTTTCTGTACTCACACTCTGCATTTCCATGTTCCAGCATTTAAGGCCCCGAAAGATGAAGGCTTCGTCCCGCCAGCATCTCACTCAAAATCGATGAGAGCCACCGACATCGTGAACGACTGAGCTATCATCCTTCACTATTCATAGCGTGTGATGCTCCGTGAACCGTGAAATTAATAAATAGCATGCTCAGTAATTGCCTGGAAACCAAGCGCTGTGGCAAAGTGAGGTATATAAAATCAGTGGCATCAGATGGGGTTTCGAATAAGTTGTCACATTATTGTCGATGACCTTCAAGCAATTAAAACAGCAGAGGAGTAAAAGAGAGAGGCCGAGGGGGGAGGGGTTGCAGAATAAGGAGGAGGGGTTAAGAGCAGTTGAAGTGATGGGAGTTCAGGAGAACTCTATTAGGACGGGAGGATCTTCATTAAAAGGTACTGACTGAGAGAGAGAGAGAGATTGCTCTGAAGCAGCAGGTTTGCCAACGGCCCAGTTGAAGCAATGTTTTGCTTAATCGAATGCAGGTGACACTGAGGGCCTGATAAAATCAAAAGCTGCTCCATTCAGCCAAATGTCAAGGGGTTAAGGGGAAGGCGGCGAGGACCGCTGGTGGTTCACCGTACTTTTTAAAATGTATTATCATTATTAACAGCGCTGTGGTAGCTAGTCTGCAAAAAGAGAACTGTACGAGTGCACATAAAAGGGAGAACTTTACACAACATACAATCTAGCTACCAACGGCTGATTTTACAAGCGCATATTATCAGCAAGCGGACCGCAGAAGTAGCCTAATAGGACATAGAATGCATATACTGTGTGTTCACACTACACTAACAAGGAGGTCACACACTCGGTTCCAAACAAGATTTGGGTTATCGGATTTTTGCTGCGTTCCGGGTGTTTTTATGCCCGTTATTCATTGTTATTTTGCAGTCTGGTTGTTATTAGATCACCTGAAAATGTTTTTGAATGCCCGAGTGTCACAGCAACACTGTGAACCACAGCCACACACATTGTCTTCTATGGAACTAACTGTTCCAGCTCATCACACATGTTAAGCCTGGCACTAAACTTTAAACATCCCTTAATGCCGACAGCTTTCAGGATAAAATCCGCCAGAACAGCAACAGTAATTGCGACTTTCATGACATAGCAATCAACAGTTTGTAAGCAAATTCGGCACTAAATGACAAAATGACACAACTTTGCACCAATACCTTGGCAGTGTCGGTAGCAGCTTCAGGCACCAAGCACACAGTAGCCAGGAAAATATGGGGAAAGTATTTAAAAGGCGACATAATTCAAATATTGTTCTGTGTCATTGGTTATCACAGAGCTATAAGGGTGTTTTTAGAACTCGTAGTGGTACTGTGGTGCAGTTGCACCCACAGCTGTACTCCTGTATGCACCATGCGTTCATTTGTTTTTGGTTATTCTTGCATATTGTTGTTACTGCTTAACTGTTATCATGGTGATGCTGCCAAATGAGGGAATGCACTGCTTTTGCGCTTAGTGAGGACTTGTATTGCCCAGTTCTCCGGACTATGGCACCTTGTGTGTGTTTACAAAGGGTGAAGCCCCGGCAGTGAAAACGTTGTTTACGAAAGGCCAAATGGCAACAAATAAGAATTGAAGCTTCATTTTTTCTTACATGAAAACATGTTTTGAATTTTGAGAGGATGCTGCTGACCTGATTGTCTCGATGGTTTAATATAGACTGTTTCCACAAGGTTACTCAAATTTACATTTATGCATGAGATTCACAGAACAAAAATGCATCAACGCACATACAGTGCGTTTATGCATGTCAGGCCTTCAAATTAGTAACAGAAAACTAGTATCATACAACACGTACCATGTCCTTGATCTCTTTGAAATAACTATTCATAGGTAGATTGGAAAACAGTGGTTATGTCCACCTGATGAAGGATAACTGGAGAGTTGGGTGATAATTCTTCATGGGTTTGTCATGTTAATATCAAAATATTGAATAGAGCAGCTATAAAAGAGCATTCCATATTTTATACTGTTATAATTCAGTCAATAAAGTAACAACCCCTTTACACGCTGTGTTTCAAACACACGCTATTAAAAGGGCTTTACATCGGCACAACAACGCACAGGACTGACATTCAAAAACAATAAGCAATATAAAACAGAACGCAGTCAATTAGAAGAGAATAAAATGAGATTTAGGAAGCGGCAGCACTTTATCATCTGTTCTATAAGTAACTAGAAGCCAGTTTAAAGATTTAAGGACGGAAGTAATATGCTTATTTATCGTTGGCTCATGTAAGAGCTCTGGCAGCGGCATTCTGAACGAGCTGAACCGTCTTTCAGGGAAGTCCAGACAACAAGGATGCATGGATGAGTTGCTCTAAATCATTGAAGCTTAGATCTGAGTCTATTAAAACACCAAGATTTCTAACTTAGGTTTTTTACCTTTACAGCTCTGGAATCGAGATGGGCGATTACTTTCATTCTTTCGTCTTGTTCCCAAATACAACGTTTTCCTTCTTGTCTTTGTTCTAATTGAACATGTTATTGCGAGTCGAAGGGGCATTTGGTGAAAGCGCTAAATACATCTGAGTGTTGTCTGCATAGCTGTGATAATCAATGTTACTGTCATGTATGACTTAACCTAGAGGGACCAAGTGCAGGTTGAATAATAGCAGCCTAAGAATGGAACCCTGGGGGACACCTCATGCCAAGGTTTTGCACTCAGATTTATGATCACCCATGGCAACATATCCCCTGCCTTTGACATATGATCTGAACCAACTGTGCACTGCGCCAAATAATCCCATTGTACCAGTCTGTACAGAATTATTATTTTTTGGCCAACAGTATCAAAGGATGTACTAAGACCGAGCAGCACCAACATGTCGGTTTTACATAAATTTGCTTTCAGACAAATGTCATTTGACACTTTTATCAGTGCCGGGATGTCGTCTTACGTCAGAATGAAATCTTTCAAAAAAGGCCATTTAAAAAGTTACTGAGTTGAATCAAAACAGCTTTCTCAATATTTCCCAAAAGCAGGAAGATTAGAGATGGGTCTATAGTTATTGAATATTGAAGGATCCAGGTTGGCTTTCTTTAACTGCATTTTTCTGTGATTTTGGAGAAATGCCTGATCGGAGTGAGCAATTGACAATTTTAAGCACATCCATTTCCAAGCAACTGAAAACAATTTTGAAAAAGCTGGTTGGCAGGTGTCAATGCAGCAGGTGGATGAATCAAGGTGCTTCAATAATCCTTAAGACTTTTAGTACTGATAGCAGTTGCAGCAGTACGTTCTTTTACGTGGAGGAATTCATGGCCAGTCTAATATTTTCGAATTTCTTTTCACAAAAAAAGTTGCAAACTCATTTTTTTTGGAGATATAAAAAGTCAGGGTATAAACATGTTGGGGGATTGGATAGCTTCTCAATCGTAAACAAGGCACGTGATTAGATTCCTCTTGATGATGTTCCAGGTAAAGGGTTACACGTTCTTATTTACTTCAATCACGAAGCCTGTCTTTACAGATGTTGTCGTGATCTTAAGATGACTCTTTCTCCATTTGCAGTCAGCTTTCCTGTTTGATCTATTCTTGCTTGCGACTTGACTTTTTAGCTGCAATGGCATCAGTAACTTTCAGAATTGTACAGTCGCTATATTCATACAGCTAATCAACAGAGTTTGTTTGTCATGGACATGACAAGACAGCTAGTATGCTCATGTACTTACAACAGTGCAGGAAACAGTGGTGTGAAAGAAGCCGTGCAGCATTAAAAGGTTGATTTAGAGTTGGAATGTCAACGTTACGAATGCAATTTCTAACTATACGGTACAGCCTTAATACAATTGAGAAAATAAATTACCCCTGGGTGAAGGTCCTCATAACTTTCACTCCAATTGTTTTGGGACATATCTCACTTATGAATGTTTGCCGGCGAGTCTCGCATCTCGTGCTGACGGATCAGATGGTTCTTGTTCTCCTCCTCCAGCTGTTTCCTTATTTTTACCTGAGACACAGTCCATATCTCAAGGGACACAACATTCACCACCTCGAAGACCGAGTCTCTTTTTTTAATCATCGTCACACCTGTGGAAACACTTCGAAAAAAGTCTGCCTCCTTTGCCTTCCGCCCGAAAACTATTCTCTCAAATGCGTCATTAGTTGTTGTTTTTTCGATTTAGGGACTATGCTTCCTCTCTGCAAACATATTGCCTTATATAGAGAAATGGGGGCGTGGTAGTAGAATTTGGCATGGAACTGCTTCTGAATAGGTAACTGGTGACTGAGCTAAGTGCACCATTCCTTTTTCTGCTACCTATCGAGAGAGAAAGCTATCGTGAAAAACTGGGCCCCGGGAACATTTGTGAGTGCCATCATGAATTCACCTACCTGAGGAAAAACTCCGCAGAGAGAACAAATCTACTTTACTCGAGCTCATTGCTGGAGCACATTCTTCTGTCTGGAATGAACAAGCAACCTCTCACTCATTAATTAGTCAACCTCTCTACCTGTGGGCCAGCCTCAAGTTCAAAGTTCAAAGTTCAAAGTTCACTTTATTGTCAAAGTTTCCACATGTGTTATGCATACAGAAAATTCGAAATGCCGTTTCTCGCAGTCCCACAGTGTAATATAGACATGAACATATAACATATAATAGAATAAAATAGAATAAAGTTAAGAACATAAGGGCCTAGATAAAGGATTAAACAAGTAGCAGCAGAGAATAAAAAGTGACTGGTGCTGATAAAAAGTGACTGGTGCTGATAAAAAGTGACTGGTGCTGGATGAGGGAAGGGGTGTGAGGGGGAGTAGATGTCCTGGTATGTTCCATTTGAGGCAGTGGGGAAAGGTGGGTGAGGGGGAGGGTAGAGAGGTCAGGGGAGAGATGGCAGGGGGGGAGAGAGGGGGAGCGAGAGGAGAGAGGGAGGGAGAGAGTTCAGCATCCTGACCGCCTGGTGGAAGAAGCTGTTCCTCAGCCGGGTAGAGCTCGAACGGAGACTGCGGAACCTTCTCCCTGAAGGCAGGAGGCTGAAGAGGCTGTTGGAGGGGTGGGTGGGGTCACCCGCAATGCCGAGTGCTTTGCGGGTGAGGCGGGTGTTGTAAATGTCCTGTAGTGTAGGGAGTGAGACTCCGATGATCCTCTGGGCAGAGTTCACAATGCGCTGCAGGCTCTTGCGGTTGGAGGCGGTGCAGCTTCCGAACCACAGCGTGATGCAGCTGCTGAGGATGCTCTCAGTGGCGCCTCGGTAGAATGAGAGCATGATGGGGGGGGGGGCTCCTGCTCGCTTGAGCTTCCTGATGAAGTACAGGCGTTGCTGGGCCTTCTTTGCCAGTGCAGTGGTGTTGCTGTTCCAGGTGAGGTCATCTGTGATTGTCACACCCAGGAATTTGGTGCTGCTCACCTGTTCCACAGCAGCACCATTGATGGTCAGAGGGAGGGGGGGTTGGGAGTGGGTTCTCCTGAAGTCAACAACAATCTCCTTTGTTTTCCCCACATTGAGGAAGAGATTGTTATTTTGGCACCAACGGACCAGCTGGTTCACTTCCTTCCTGTAGTTAGTCTCATCGTTGTGGCTGATGAGACCTACCACGGTAGTGTCGTCAGCGAACTTCACGATGTGGTTGGAGCTGTAGTTGGGTTTACAGTCATGGGTCAGCAGGGTGAAGAGAAGGGGGCTGAGCACACAACCTTGGGGGGCCCCCGTACTCAGTGTTAGTGTGTTCGAAGTGTTGTTGTTGACCCGAACAGCTTGTGGTCTCTCTGTGAGGAAGTCCAACAACCAGTTGCAGAGAGAGGGGCTGAGGCCCAGGTCTGTAAGTTTACACACAAGCTGCTGGGGGATGATTGTATTGAATGCTGAGCTGAAATCTATGAACAGCATTCTGACGTAGGAGTTCTTAGTGTCCAGGTGTGTGAGGGCTGGGTGTAGAGCGGAGGAGATTGCATCCTCTGTGGACCGTTTAGTTCGGTAAGCAAACTGAAACGGGTCCAGGGAGGGAGGAAGGGTGGATTTGATCTGCTTCATGACCAGCCTTTCGAAACACTTCATGATGGTAGAAGTCAATGCGACGGGGCGGTAGTCGTTGAAGCAGGCTGGAGATGACTTCTTCGGCACAGGAATGATGGTGGTTTCCTTGAAGCACGTGGGAACAACAGCCTGGCTCAGGGAGGTGTTAAAGATGTCGGTGAGGACATCCGTGAGCTCCTCTGCGCAGTCCCTCAGCACACGACCAGGAATGTTGTCAGGTCCCGCAGCCTTGCGGGTATTAATCCTCAGCAGTGTGCTCCTCACACTGGCTGGGGACAGGCACAGAGCCTGGTCGTCGGTGGGGGGGGTGGTTTTCTGCGCAGGTGTGTTGTTCTGTGCTTCGAAGCGTGCAAAGAAGCCATTGAGGTTGTTAAGCAGGGAGGTGTGACTGTCACAGGTCTGTGGCGGTAGTTTGTAGTCCGTTATGGTCCTAATGCCCTGCCACAGGCTCCGTGAGTCCCTGCTGTCTTTGAAATGTCCTGTGATTTTCCTGGTGTACAGTCGTTTAGCTTTCCTGATGCCACGGCACAGGTCAGCCCTGGCTGCTCCCAGCCCAGCTGGGTCTCCAGCTCTGAAGGCGGTGTCGCGAGCCTTGAGCAGTGTGCGGACCTCCCCTGTCAGCCATGGCTTCTGGTTGGCTCGGATGGTGATGGCTCTGGTGGTAGTTACATCATCAATGCACTTGGTGATGTAACCTGTGACTGTCTCTGTGTATTCTTGAATGTTAATGTGATGGTTGTAGGTGGCTGCCTGCTTGAACATGTCCCAGTCTGTGGTACCAAAGCAGTCCTGAAGTGCAGCTGTACTGTCCTCTGGCCACACCCGTACCTGTTTTGAAACCGGTTTGGTAACCTTTACCCTTGCTCTGTAGGCCGGTTTCAGCAAGACCGTGAGGTGGTCGGAGAGGCCAATGTGGGGGAGGGGGGACGCCTTGTACGCTCCCTTGATCGATGTGTAGACTAGGTCTAATTTGTTGTTTTCCCTGGTTGGAAAATCAACATGCTGGTATATTTTAGGCAGAACAGTTTTTAGGTTAGCATGGTTGAAGTCTCCAGCAACGATGAGAATGCCGTCTGGGTGTGCTGTCTGTTGCTCACTGATGGCTCTGTAAAGTTCACTGAGTGCCTCCTCTCTGTCCTTGTTGTTGGGGCTCGGAGGTATATAAACAGCCACCAGTAGAATGGCTGAAAACTCCCTCGGCAGGTAAAAAGGGCGGCACTTTAAAACCATAAACTCCACCAGCGGGGAACAGTGTTGGTTAACAACAATAGCGTCTCGACACCAAGCATCACTGATGTAAACACACACACCGCCGCCGCGGGACTTTCCCACGCTAACTATGTCTCTGTCTGCTCGGTAGCATGTTAGCTTGTCCAGTTGAATAGCGGAGTCCGGGATGTTGTGGTGGAGCCATGTTTCCGTGAACACGTAAACACAGCAGTCCCTCACCTCACGCTTGGTTCTGAGTAGCCGTATATTGTCCATCTTGTTGTCCAGTGAACGGACATTTGCCATGAGTAATGTTGGAATTGCCGGCTTGTGTGGGCTAGCCGCTAGCCTAGCCCGGATACCTCCACGCTTTCCCCGCTTTTGCTTCCTTTCGCACCGCTTGCGCGGTCTCCTTACCGGGTGGGGGTTGACACAATGGGGGGAGCAGAGAAGTCCCAGGCTGCTAAGATCCACGGAGAGTTTGGCTTCCAAGTTGAAGAAAGTTGTACTTTTTCCAAGAAGAAACTCACGGCTGTATTGTTGTGTTTTGCGATATAAGTCCGTCGGGCATGACGAACACAGCGGCAGACTAGACAAACTAGACGAAAAAGACGAAAAAGACGAAAACACTGTTTTTCCGGGACCGCGAGTGGCCGCTGCGACTGCTCGCGCCGCCAGCATGATAGATGCCATACTCTGCTGTGATTGATAGAACAAGAACAAAGGAAAGGGACCATGATTACTGATGAGGATTATAAATACATTTCAATGAATAAAGCCTCCCATTGGTAATTGTCGTACAGGTTTTGCAAGGTAGTAGGTGTGTCGCTGGTGAATATTGGGATTTCTATGCAACACAGTGAGATGGCAGTGGCACAGGAATAGAACAACAGCAATCTCCAGTGCTATTCTAGGTGATTGAACAGAGAAATTGAGAAATCGAGGGAGGAAGAGGCAGAGACAAAGTGAGCGAGGGCGGATGGAGAGAGAAAGAAAGACGAGGGTGGATATCGCCCAGTGCTCTTTAATAACCAGGGCAGCGGAGGTTCAGGAACCAGACATGAGCAACCCAGTGGACACTAGAAGAAGGGCAATGGGGTCACACGGCACAGAGGGGGAAGACATACAGCATCGCACCCGCAGGAGATTGATGTGTTTCCCAGCAATCTACGAGCCTATAAAAAAGGGCACGGTCTGTGAGCAAGCTTAAAAAGCAACCAGGGAATTGGTGGACAAAAGTTCATCTGGCAATGTCATAACACTGCAGCATGACAACATAACCCAACGGCTTCACAGGTAGGGCAGCTTTTTTCGACTCAACTGTGACATATGAGAGAGCAAATGTTTATTTCATTTACAGTGGTTGTAAACAGATGTGCATTTGCAACAAAAACTTACTCCCGCTGAAAAATGTCGAACATTCTGTCACCTTGTTGTTCTCTGTTGTATCCAGAAGCTGCCCAAAATCGCAACATTTGATGAAGCCAGGTTCAAAATGATGTTTTATTTTGTTTACAAAAAAATAAAAGAATATAATTCCTGGTGGTCAGGTCAGCTGATTGACCCAGAGTGAAACGGCAGGAGGCAGATCACAATTATAGACCTTCAGTCCACCCACCTGCTTTAAGATGGCATGATCTCACCCTGTTATCATTAGTTTTAATAATAATGCATTTATTCATTTTTAATTTTTTTAATTTTATATTTCTTTAACCTGTCCTAACTTCAAGTCCAGCCATGTTCCGACTGTTACATTCACTCATGCAGCTGCAACTTTTATATTTCCAATATTTATTGTAATTTATTGATAAGAACAATATTTATTGTTCTTATTATAAATGCTTCTATTGTTTCTGTTTTTAACATGTAAAGTGTCTTTGAGTGCCTTTTAAAGCGCGATATAAATTAGTTTTGCATTGACATCATTGATTGGTTGCGTTCACATACGCGTCAAGAAAATGTCCATTCAGTGTGTGCAGAGCAGGACGAAGAGAGTCGTCACTGGTGGAAAGAAAAGAGAAAAAAAGAGAAAGAGAAAAGTTGGAGCTGAGAGGAGACGGAGCGCATTGAAAGCAGAAAAGCCCGGCAGGATTGTGACGCTAAATGCTGCAAAATGATAAGCAGCAGCACATATTCATATCACAACTACTTTTCGTAAGTTGATTACCGTATATATGTTTTTAAAGAAATTACAAGTTGCACCACTTATTGATCAAACTGTAAGCAAGCAGCAGATGGTTTATGGAACTGCAATTAACTGAAACTAAAGACACTTGTTTTGAACTATTTTTGTATTACTCCACAATTCTGAAAATACTGTCAGAAGCGATCAAATAATCATTTCTGCCACGTTTTTAGGAATAACATGTTCAAATAAACCCCGCTGTAAAAAGCTTCAGAATATAGTATGGTGTTTAAGTGCTACTGAATTCGAGAAAAACATATCACCATTATTTTGAACCTCCCCAGTTGATCACTAACATTAAGACAAATATTATTATTTTTATTACAAGTTTTCTGAAACTTTATGTTTATTAAATATGCAAATGAGGACAACCTAATGCTGAGTTTTTGAGTTCAGACGAGATCTACTGATGCAAATAGACAAAGTAGTAAAATAAAAACCTAAATGTGTGTTTTGGATGTTTTCTCTCCGCTGGTCTGAATAAAGATATGTTATGGAAGCAAAATAGCCCAAAACCTGAAAACTAATCAGTGCATAAAAACCAGTGTTTTTGCCTTGAATAGTTTTGAAAACATTTGAGAAGATACTTTACCAGCAGCTCTAAAGCTTACTAAGTAACATGTTGAATCTGGTTTGTATGATCTGTACGAAAACCTAATTGGCTGATATTTTGTCACCTTTGGACAGAGCACGGCTAGCATGTTCCCCCTGCTCCCAGTCTTAAGCTATGCAAAGCTAAGCTAAGTGTATGCGGGGTTCCAGCTTCTTATTTAACTGACAGTCAAAATGAAAAGTTCTCATTATGCAGCAGAGTGGCGCATGTGTTTTATTACATATTTTACTATTGGATTATTTAATTAATATTACGTACTCCCGAGGCAGTTAAATTACAATAATTCATTTGATTTGGTAAGATGCTCATATGTCAAAAGTAAATGATTAATCATTTAATCAAAGCGAACTCTCAGATACATGTAGAGTAAATAGTACAGTATTTGGAGGAGAAGCATGAAGTAGATATAAGAGAATAGAAAAATAGATACATGTACAACTTACTCAAAATGTTCCTAAAATAAAGCACTGGAGTTAGTTTAATCAATTGCTTTCCATCACTTCCACTGCGAACAAAAACAAGTTTAGGATTTAAAATGGAAGTAGCTTATTTGCCAAAACATATGCGAGTAAATTGATTTTAACATGCCGTGCAAAACTGCTGCCTAAGGCGGTTTGCATCAAAAAAAGAACACTGAACCCAAGCTGACCACAATCTCAATCCTCCAAAAGCAATTGACAAACTTATCACAGCCAACTTTCAAGACGAAAAGTGTTTCATACTCAAAAGACTTCATCTTCAAAGAGCTCCAGCCGACTCTTTGACACCTAACTGCGTGTAGAATGTTGCAGAGCCCCAAGTAATTTACTGTATTTCAAAGCAACATTTCTGACGACACCCTGAGTACATACTATATCCTTCCCAAGGACAGCACATTGGCATACAGGTCATACACTGCGGTTAGTTGTATTATAACTCAAGCAGCGTAAAACGTCTCCATTGGAATTTAAGGGCCAAAGTATCTCCCGCCAGTTCTCTTTGTCTTCCTCTTCACAAAGCCACCGCGTTGTCTTTTTAGAGTCGCACTGGAAGCTCAAAGAGCAGTTTGAACCGTGGCACCTTGTTTCAAAGCAGTGAGGACGGTTGCATGAGCACCTTCAAAGGAGGACAGGTTTTAATAATCACTGCGGCGTCTATGTCAACACTGAAGTGAAAGGAATACATTTGAAGCTTAACAGTGAAGAGGGAAATATTGGCTCCCAACTTTGATTGTGCAATATTCACAGACAAATATGTAAACCTCCCAAAAAAAAAAAAAAAACACCCCCAATGAAAGGATTGTATTTTAAACTCCTAATAAATAAGGCTGAGGCAACATTCAGCTAAGATAAGATAAGATAAGATAAGATAAGATAATCCTTTATTCGTCCCTCAGTGGGGAAATTACAGGATTACAGCAGCATTGCTCACAAGTAATAAAATAAAAGATAAAAATCAAGTAATATAATAAACTAAACAGTAAACAGTAAAACAGTAACAAAATAAGACAGTAAAGAAGAGTATTAAATATACCAGTATATACAGAATATACAGAATATACAGACGGATCAGGTAAATACTTGAACGTATTGGATATTGCACGGATTAGATAAGATATTGCACCAGGTGAATGAATTAAAGTGTTCAGAGTGTTCAAAGTGTTCGTGTTCAGTGTGTTAGTGGTCTACCAAGAGCAGTTTGTTGTGCAGCCTGACAGCAGCGGGGAGAAAGGACTTGCGGTACCTCTCCCTCAGACACCGGGGGTGAATCAGCCGGTGACTGAAGGAGCTGTGCAGAGCTGCCAGAGTGTCCTGCATGGGGTGGGAGGCGTGGCTCATCAGGGATGAGAGCTTCGCCATCATCCTCCTGTTTCCCACCACCTCCACAGTATCCAGTGGACATCCCAGCACGCTGCTGGCCTTCCTCACCAGTTTGTCCAGTCTTGTCCTGTCAGCTGCCGCGATGCTGCTGCTCCAGAAGACCACTCCATAGAAGATGGCTGATGCCACCACGGAGTCGAAGAAGGTCTTCAGGAGTGCTCCCTGCACCCCAAAAGACCTCAGTCTCCTCAGCAGAAAGAGTCTGCTCTGTCCTTTTTTATAAAGAGCATGAGCGTGGTCAGTCCAGTCCAGTTTATTGTTCAAGTGAACACCCAGGTACTTATACGACTTCACGACCTCAATGTCCAGTCCCTGGATGCTCACCGGTGTCGGAGGAGGGCGTTTGCCGCGGCGGAAGTCCACCACCAGCTCCTTGGTCTTGCTGGAGTTGATGTGGAGGCGGTTCCGCTGGCACCATCCTAAAAAGTCCTGGTTTAGTTCCCTGTATTCTCTGTCATCATCGGCGGCGATGAGGCCGACGATTGCAGAGTCGTCAGAGAACTTTTGCAGGTGGCAGTTTGCAGAGTTATGTTTGAAGTCTGAGGTGTAAATGGAGAAGAGGAATGGAGCCAGAACGGTTCCCTGTGGGGCCCCTGTGCTGCAGGACACCCGATCTGACTCACACTCCCGTATCCGCACATACTGTGGACGGTTGGTGAGGTAGTCCAGGATCCATGCAGTGAGGTGGTGGTCCACCCCGGTCTGCTCCAGCTTGTCCCTCAGAAGCACAGGCTGGATGGTGTTGAAGGCACTGGAGAAGTCGTAGAACATGACTCTCACAGTGCTTCCAGCCTTTTCCAGGTGAGAGAGGCATCTCTGCAGCAGGAAGATGACGGCGTCATCCACCCCGATGCCGGACTGGGAGGTGAACTGAAGTGGGTCCAGGGATGAACTCACCAGAGGGCGGAGATGGGCAAGGACCAGCCTCTCCAGGGTCTTCATCAGGTGGGATGTCAACGCCACCGGCCTGCAGCTGTTGAGGTCCTTGGGCCGCTGCACTGCTCATTGTGTTCTTATGAAGTGGTTTTATTCCTTAGCACAGTAAAGCGTGTGATCATCAAGCACATGAGGCTGCCTCCACTAAAAAAAAAAAAAGAGTTCATTCGGTGCTACGGTGTTGTTGCCATGATGCTTTTTCTTTTTGCATGCTCCAACTGCTCTGACAACCTGGCAGAAGCTGGAGGGACATTTATTAATCAACACTGCCTCTAGTGGACTGAGTCGGTACTTCCAGAGATGCCACGAACACCTGCAGTACAGATGCTGCAGTGAAGAAATGTTCATTATCTATATCTCCCGAAAGCCTCGTGGATGCCCACATTGAGCTGCTCTCATACGGGGTGAGTTCAACTCTTATCCGGGTAATGTGGTTAATCAATTACAAGTCCTCGTCCCCTGAGGGTATTCACATTAACTTGAGTATAGGTTTTCACTTAGAGTGGATCAGTGATCTCTGCAGTGGCTTCCCCCTCCAGACTTCTTTCATTATCTAAAATGAGAGCATATTGAAGGGGGCTAACCAAGGTGGAGCAGGCCAGCGGGGGGTGGGGTGGGGTTGGGGGAGATTTGTGTGAGTGGGTCACATTCACGTCTCCTGCCACACCTCGGCACTGAGGTCTCCGCATATCCATCAAATGATATTATCCATCACAATCAGCTCTCGGCTGATGAAGAGAAATTACATGAGCTGCATTTGGAGAGTATTAAAAAAAAAAAGTGACTCAGACAACTACAGTGTTCAGTCAGTGTCAAGAAAAATCAAATCATTGCGGCTCCTCAGTCCCCCCCCCCCCCCACCGCAGTCTTGGTTTAGAGGAATCTATTCAAAACCTCACATAATTCCTCGCATTCAGTCCCACCCATACAAATCTCTTCATTCTCTCTAGCACATAATTGTATTCAGTGTTTTCTCTGTTAAGTCTCTGTGCCTGGCCTCGCTCTCTGTCTCCGATCCGTTGTCGTCATCCTTTACAGGACACTCGTCCTGTTCCCTTTCAGCCAGACTTCAAGTCTTTATATTCACATCTTAAGAAAAAGGATTCAAATGAATAAAGCGCAACAAAGACAAAACAGGCAGTTTTAATGACAATCAGAAGGACCCCACGATGTCAAGTAACTGGTTACAGAACAGCAACATTATTCCAGAAGTGCAGATACTCTTGACAGCAGGTGAGGGGAAAAAAACTAGCCGAATGTGCATTGATGTGAATTACAATGTGCTTCAAAATACAGGAAAATTTATTCGTATTTGCTGTGGATGACTCTAAAACCTTGCAGTCTTTTTAATCAACACCCATTTCTGTATACCTGTACAATCTGTGCATTTCAGTCTGCACCTCTGGGGCAGAAATTCATTTTCATAGATATGCAGAGAGTATCCATGAAGCACTTCTGTCTATAAACAAGTTTACAGTGGTGCCTCCATCTGCAGATTTTTTAATGGAGACATTACTTTTGTTTCTCCAGAATGCACATCTGCAGGGTCGAACTGTTAATGTCAATATGTTATATGTTATGTTATATGTTAATATATTATAGTCTAAGGCTATAATGTTTATGTTGTATTTGTTAGTATTTGACTGAGTACTGTGTGTTGTAATGCTGTTAAAGCCGTAAAGCTAGAGTTGGTAATCCTCAGCAACATTTTATACTTGTTGAAATTCTCTTTACATCCCAGCAAATCAATAAATCAAACTTGACAGTCCTTAATTGTAGCATGAAAAATAAGTTATATCAACGATGTGTCTCAAATACAAGCACACCTCATATAATCACATAACTGCTGTAGCATCTAATATGGCAGTTGAGATGTTTTTGCATATGGTCCAAAGTCTTTAAGATGTCAGGCATCATATGCATTTTCCATTTCTATTCCATTTCTATTTTTGCAGAAGACGAGGCAACTATGCTAGTGGTAACCGCATTTTAATTATTTGAACTGAGCTAAAAGTATATTTGACTCAAATACATTAATCGGCTGATAAACAGTCTTTACCAAATGTCAATGAAATGGTAGAAGATAGACATTAACAGAAACACATTAAGATCATGCGGTCCTTATGTGTTTGAAAAGATTTTAAAACAACAAAAAAGTATAATGATGATAATGACATCACATTTGCTAAAAAGCGTATAAAATATCAAGCAGGAAATACATAATGATATTGATTGAGCTAATAATATTAATGTTCCAAAACTGTGAAAGATGATCTCTTAAATGTGTAACTATAATAATTTGCAGAAACATTGACGCCATGATTTCCCATGAATACATTTTTAAACAAAATTGAATTGGCAAGTCACACAAGACAGCCACACATCCTTTGGCTTTGAATAGCTCTTTCTTTTCCTCTTCACCATTTTCTGCTTTCCTGCGAAGACGTTTGTTTTTCTCTGTCCAAGGATACCTTCCTCAAGGTATGTCTGTAAGACATGCAGTGGTTCTCCTGGTCTTAGTTGTCTTATGGGGCCCTGCTTTTGGGAATGGCTTCACCAAGAGAGGCGAATAGTCATCAAGGGAAATGTTCCAGCAGGAGGCACAGTGGGCAGCGGTGGAGAAAGGACCACCAGTAGCTACGTTTAAGGCCCAAACATAGAATATGTGGCAGATAATGAAGACCAATCAGGAAGGAACAGTGAAGGAACAGTGACGGGGGTCCCAGAGATGGACGCAATGAAGGCAAAGAGGCATGTCTCAGCTGCAAGGAAGGTGTAGATGGATGATGGATGATTGCCCATTTGCAGCCACAGTGGAGGTGTTGGACAAAAGGTGAAGCTGATCCAGTGTCTCCGCATTGTGTGGACGGTCAGGCTAAATGCTTGTGCGCAGGAAGCCAGCCTGGACATTTGCTGATGTAGCAGCCATTGGTAAAGAATCCCTTACAATTGCTGGTAATTCTTTTGGTGAAAGCTTGTACTGAGGTGAAATGATTCTGCTCCTTTTCCACAGGGAGAGAGAATCCTACGAAGTGAAGGGCCAGCACTAGTATCTGTGAGGAGGAATTCAGTAAATGTTGAATTGACTTCCATTTATATAGCCAGTCTTACAACCACTCAAATCTCTTCACACTACATGCCAACCTTTAGCCCATTAACACACACACTCAGACATTGATGGCAGAGACTGCCATTCAACCTGCTCATCGGGAGATAATCTAATCATTCACACACTCTCTTACATTGGCAGTACAGCCTTGGTGGGCAGTTTGGGGTTAAGAAAACAACCTGCTTCACCTCCGCCTCCCCATCCCTTTTTACTGTTGTTGAGATGACACCCAGAATGTACCTCTGAAATGTAGTGGAGTTGAAGTATAAAGCAACATGAAAAAGAAATATTCAAGCCAAGTACAAGTAACTCAAAATTGTACTTAAGTAAGGTACTTAAGTAAATCTACTTAGTGTACACCACTGGACACCACATTTCTGTACGTAAATATGAAGCTACCACCAGCAGCTGGATAACAGCGAAAAGCCTGGAAGCAGGGGGGAACAGCTGGCTCAGTCCAAAGGTAACAAAATCGAACCACTAGCAACACAAAAGCTCCTAAATTAACGCTTTGCATCTTGTTTTTTAATCTAAAATGAAACCAATAAACAACAGTTCCATCATTTTACAGGTGATTGTGTACCTGACCATTTCTTAATGCTAAGCTAAGTTACGTTACCTTGGACAGAGCCAGACTAGTTGTTATCCCCATTGACTGGGTTTTATGCTAAGCTAAGCTAATAGTTGCCATATCCAGCTTTATATTTAGCCTACAAATACGAGAGTGGTGTCAATCCCCTCATCTAACTCTTGACAAGAAAGCTAGAGGTAAGTCTGCAGAGTTCCACAGGCTTCTGTGATGGTTGGTAAAAAAACCCCATAACCCTCGATCTACCCAAGGATATTTGGTGGTACATCAGATCCGGTGTGTTTGTAAAAGTGATGAAACAATAGAGAACAAAGAAAAGTGCCCTACTGTTCACCTCCTTGCTTCCCCGCTGCCTGAAATCTCATCTGTCCTCCAGCCTCCATCCTCCGATCCTCTTTCCATCACCGTCTCTCTGTACCAGTCTGTTCCCATTCCAACACTCCATCACAGCAGCACGGAGCCCTGGAGATGTCTCCCTGCTAAGGAGTGATGTAGTGGGCTACGCTAACAGACCCTCTCGGCCACTATTATTAACCAGGCCCAGCTCTCATTTCTCACGCCCTACAGACATACACGCACAGACACACACACACACACACAGAAAAAAGTCCAGATAAAGACACACACCCTTGAAACACACACAGCCACTTCATTCAATTCTTCACCGGAGATAAGCAGACATTGCATGTTTTCCTATCTTAGAATTAATGTCGCAACAACTACATTTGATTTAACTTTAATTTGGTAGTTGAATTAACGAATTAGCAGCGGTGCGTTACAGTGATGACAGGACTATTTGTCCTCAGTCCCACTACTCCAGTGGCCAGTGATGAAAGCAGTATTATTACCACAGTATGCAATATTCAAACACGAGATTTGTCATCTAATGAAGAGAATTACATTTCAGACTCCATGTATAATTCATTGCCATCAACCTTAATCCACTACTCAGTGCTGCAGACACAGACTGCAAATGAAGAGCAGAAACACACAAGTGCATTATCTGAATCAATAAACTACAACAGATTCCACTCAATCCGATAGCTTTTTATATACTTAATTGTAGATTTTGGGGGCATTTGTGAGGACAAATATGTATCTGATACTGATACTGGTGTGTGCGTGTGTGTGTGTTTTGCCGAATGTATACAATTCACTTTTCTGACTTTCCCTCCTGTGGTGCATGACAGGAATCAGTTTTATTTTCTGTTGATGTGTTACAGAGTGTGTTTTCTTGCTTGACTGGCCTGGTATTCTGTCATTAGTCTATTGCTTTCAGCAGAACTGCCAATCCTGTATGTGAGTGAAAAAGCCTTCGCCTTCCAGTGGCGTGTATCGAATTCCTTTACCCCCTAGTACAACTAGTGCTGCTAGCTAGGAAACAGGGTAAATATAACTGCTCCCGCTCTCGCCCACCAAGGCATTGATTTATACATAGAACGCTGCAACTGGGAGCTACAAATCTGAGGGGAAGTCAGCTTATTCATAGAACAAAAATATCGTTGTTTCGTACACACATCTCAGAGGATTCGATTCGGTATAGATGAGGGCTGTCGGAGCAGTCTGTAGCAGTGGGTTCCAAACATTGCCAGTTGGTGACATTCTCTCCGAGTGCGTGTATGTGTCTGTATCATACGTTAGAGATAGAGGGTGATGCTCCGCACAGTTGTCTACATTCACATTTTGCCTATTTTTGAAATGCTGATTCCCCATAAAGGTAGTACACTTGTCTTCGTGTGTGTCGCAGCAATGCTGCACACAGCAGGAAACCCACCTTCTCACTCAGAGAACAATTAAGAAGAGAAGGTGAGAGAGGAAGAGAGGGGGCGACTGCAGACGTGCATCTTTCCCCTCGCATTAAAATAACGAGAAGAGAAACAACAAGCAAGTGTTTAGAAATGAAAAGGAAGAGAGAAAGCCTCGAGAGGGACAGATGGGAGGAAAAGAGGAACCAGCAGATGGGAAAGATTGAAACAGGCAGAGATGTGGAGAAAAAAAAAGAAAGAAGACAGGAAGAGTGTAAAAGGCCCAGGTCGGAAGTATGTTCCTCTGTTGTGAGAGGAACCTTGTTGAGTGAGCCAGTGGCTGCGGTGTCTGGCACAGCATCAGTCCATGTGATCAGACAACGGGCGTCTGGCTCATCACCCAGTCACTTTGTTCCCCCTCTGACAGCCCCGAGGCCTGACTGCCTGACTGACTGTTGGTGAGAGGAAGAGGCAGAGATAGAAAGCGAGGACGCCTACCGCCTCCGTTCATCGTCAGTGAGGAGGAAATTAGCAGCGCGAAGCAATTAAAACTACTGCGAAACGCCAGCTAAAATTAGCTCTCCTCCGGGTCAGTGAGGCAGAAGTCGAGTTCAAAGGATGAGTCCTCTTTCTTCCTCTCTGTCAAACATATACACAAAAACAAACAGACAGACACACACACACACACACAGCAGCCAGATATATAATGGCTGTCCCATCCACTGCCCTGCAGGCCATGATCCTATTGCCCAGATAGAATTCCTAATTGATGTGACAAAGTGCCTGCGAGTGTCCCGTTTCTCCGGAGTGGTTTTCTAAAATGCCACGGCGACCTCTTTCTCCCCTCTCTCTGTCCTTTTGTACGCTATTCCTTTCATGGCCAAGTGCGGTTTAAATGGGGTAAAAATAAATAAATAAAGAAAGTATCTTGACATCCGACGGCCGGATATTATTATGATCGCCGAATATTGACCGTGGCCACACTGGGCAGGAACGAGAGAACAAATCAAACATCAAAAAGCTCGGCCATGAAGCGATGTTCTTTGCAGAAATGAAAAGCATAGCAACGCGTCAGCTTTCATCTTGTAAGATAATAGCCCAGTTGTCGCAGTTAGGAAGACATGGCTTTAGAGTGCAAAAGGGAGATGGGTTTGACTGTGGAAGCTTTTAGGAGCTGTCACTCCGAGAAACATGACTGCATCGCTAAAAATAATGCCTGCTTATAAACTCAATGTCAGCGGCTCGGGGTGTGTTGGGTGTCTACTTAAGAGATCGCAAGCTAGAAAAACAACATTTGAGCGGGCCCGTGCACGCACGCACGCAAACACCATCAATCTCAGTGTTACATTTCACTGTCAACGGGCAGCAAACGTGGAATGACACAAGCCGACCCATTCTTTGTTTTCTCGTATCTAGATGGATGTTCTTGTTGTGTTTTGTTTCCCATTAATTAAGTGTGGGGGTGTTGGTGTCAGTCACTATTAATTTGGAAGTGTTAATGCGCCCGGCTTTGTTTGACAGTCTTTCTTTATTACACCACACCGTTGTCAGTGAAAATCATGATTAATTTGTTGAATTTAATGATGTATAATTTGGCAACTCCATTTTTTTTTCTTTTATAGCTGTCAACTTGACAGCACTGGAGAGATCGTTTTGAAGGTGGGCTTTAGAGGGAGACTGGGTTTGGGTTTACTAACTGTGATTCGGTTGCTGAAATTGCTTTTTAACAATTCAATTATTGCAAACGAGCCACTGACAGATACTAGAAATGTTGTTTTATCCAAGGTTTTTAGCTGCGTTCCTCTGAAGACAGGTGTATGTGTTCACTCGGTATGGTTTTGTGAGTCAGACTGTGTGTGTGTGAGCCTATTTTGGAGCCAAAGCCTGAACACAACTACAGCTCAGACTGGCTTAAAACCCGGTTGTGAAAAGAATGTGAAACACAAGCGGATGTCCTCAACACAAATTACCCATCATGCAGCAACTGGAAACAAACCAGAGCTGAGAATCTTTCTGGAAGCGCCGTGGAAGTGCTGCTCTGCCTGAACATGATCTTTAAATGTCCTTGTTGTGACTTTTACTGTATGGAATGCACACTGTGTACTGTAGGCCTAAAAGACAATGAGGCGTTCACTGACCTGTGCAATGAGACCATGCAGTAATGCTTCAATCCACACCTGGCTGATTGTGTTTCCATTTATACTGCCAGTGTGCATGCACGTTTGCCAGCCCACGTCTGTGTATCTGCGTGTGCATGTAAGTATATGCACACACGTGTGTGCAGGTGTTTGCATGCGTTACCGCGCGCCCCTTGTCGCTGTGTGTTAGAATTCAAACCTGTTTACCCCTCAAAAGTCTCGATATGGGCCATTTACATTCTGGAATGAGAAACAGATTCACATTCACGGACGGTTTCCAAGCCCCATTATTTGCCGTCACTTTCAAATCAAAATCAATTTCCCCGGCCCCTGTTGTTCTCCTCCTGGGCTAAAGTATTTTCACTCCGAGTGTGTCTGATGAAAGGTTTTCTCTGCACAGCCCCAGAGAGCTGGCGTGCTGAGGAGGAGGCAGCTCTGTGCGTGTGTGTGTGTGTGTGTGTGTGTGTGTGTGTGTGTGTGTGTGTGTGTGTGTGTGTGTGTGTGTGTGTGTAGGTGTGTGTGTGTGTGTGTGTCATTGGAACACAATGTGAGATGGAAGAGATCAGTCAACGCTGACCTCAGCTGCCCTACCCGGCTGTGTTTCTTGAGACCAGTAAGTGCTTCATACTAAAGACAGATACCATCCCCACCAGTAAACACACACTAACAGGCAGACACGCTAGCCCAAAAGCGCTTCCCTGTTGTGGTGCATGTTTGCTGGTGATGTGTGTTTTCTTGAAGCGCTGTTTGTTCTCCTATCCTATGCTTGATCAGGTTGGATGAAATCTCCCTCCCCCTGCCGATGCCAGCGACACAGTCGCGGGAATACTGATCTGTCAGCGCACCATACAGACGGCACTTAAGAGACTCAGGGTAATAGCTGTTCGTGGGCCCAGTTAAAAACCCTCCCCTGTTGCTGAGGCTTAGTGTCACTTAGAAGGAGGGTGTGAAAGATGAAGCTCAAACTGTAGGGACTCTAACTAGATACTTGCCAACTGTAAGGACAAGCTCTTGCCCAGAGAAATTACGAGATTTGAATGGTCATTTCAACCTCCAGCGAGTAAAACATATTTCACATCTGTGAAAGATTTCATTCTAAAATCACAAAATAGGTCTTTGGCAGTTGCCTTGCAAAATGAGTCAAATGTCCACTTTTGACTTTAGCGCCACTTTCCACGGAACGCCAAAATCTTTCCAAACTCAACAATTTTGACAGTTACAAAAATGATTCGTAGGAGTGTTGTGATCTGGAGGTTTAAACTAACTTATCGAAACTTGGTTAAGGTTAGAGCAGGGGGGGCTGGAGCCGATCCCAGCTGACATTGGGCGAAGGCATGGTACGCCGTGGACAGGTCGCCAGACTATCGCAGGTCTGACACAGAGAGACAGACAAGCATTAACATTCACACCTATGGGCAGTTTAGAGTCATCAACCCTGGGAGGAAGCCGGAGAACCCACGCGGACACGGGAAGAACATGCATGTCGGTGGTAATCCATCTCGTTGTTGAGATGTGGAGTGGTGGACTGACACACAGACGGACACATCCATCCCCAGAGTCATGCCACCTGCACGGCTAAAAAAAACATTGACGTAGGAGAGGAGACGCAAACCACAGTTTTCTGTGCCAAAGTGAGATAAAGTACATTGTGTGCGCAGCCATTCATGTTTTTAAGTGCTTTACTGTAACAATGTCAGATCATTTCTGAGGTATTCTTCAGCGACAGGACAGCCATAGAACCACAAACCAAGTGCTTCTAACCTTGGCAGAGTCTATTGTGTTCACGCTATGAAGATCTGAATATACTGTCAAGATCTGAGCAAACACTGTCTGCTGGCTGAGCTGAAGACTGCATGAAACAAATCAATGCCAAGAATTAACTGTCACGCTCAACCCTTTAGCTAACATTGAAAGGAACGGGTGTTAGAATCATATAAATATCGATTATCTACGCTGCGGTTGCTTGGTCAACTGCTCTTCCAACGTCAAGAATGAATTAGGGTTGTTGTCGTTTTCACTTACAAAAGCCCTCAGACACACACACCCCCACACACACACACACAGCCTTTGTGGACTTTAATTCCATAGTGATATGAAAGCAGATGAATATATAATACTGTACCACAAACTTATTCAGTACAATGCAGTACATGCGCCTGCTTATTGGTCAATGGGCGTTGTCTTATAGATCGAGTAGACACACAGAAGACATAGAGGTGGCTATTATTCTGCTGCGACTGTTGGGCTTCATAACTCAATAAGAACATGGTGATTTATGCTGCGGACCACGGCAGTCTGTACATAAATCACAGAAAGCTCACCTATCGCTTTCACTTATTCATGCAAGCTATTATTTATAGCGCCATCGTCTGGCCCTGTGTGATCAATATCCTTAATTCTAATTACATCTCAAGCACTCGCCACTCTGCGTTGTTGGTACAACATGCATTTGTGTCGCAAATGTTAATCAGTGGGGTCGGCGCGAGGCACGGGAAAGGGGATGAAAATCACTGAATGAGGGAGAGTGGCAGAGCGAGAGGGAGCGTGATGAAGGGTAGAGCGTGGAGAATATGAGCTTTATATACTCCGGCGGTGGGATAATGTTGACCTGAAATACCTGCGAGATCAGAGATAATCTGTCGTGCTCAGCCGAGGGTCCAAAATGGTGTAGGAGAAAGGCCAAGACCAGATGAATAGTGAGGGGATCAGCCTCGTCAAACAAACAGAGCTTTTATCCGGAGCCGAGCGGCCTGTTGACTCTCCCCATAGTTGGCTATCTCCGCTCCCATCGCCTGTTGACTCTGCTGCTCAGTGGATTTGAGACAAGGATCAGAGCATGGCTCACAGCAAAGTCTTGTGGTCATAATACCCAGTATGCTCGCGGACACTATAGGACACTGGCTGTGATAAGGTCTGTTCACGGCCGCAGTCCCTGCTGGTCAACCCGCTGTTTAACTTCACAACCAGCGGTGATGACAGTGATGGCGAAGAACGCGCTTTTGTTTCTCTCTGCGGTGGTTATGTGATTGGGGCCCTGCGATCGCATGTCATTGGCGGAGCTAGCTGGGAAAAGTGTGGCCATGAATGTGTTGCTTGCTTTTGATCAAAGCTGATGTGAGCAGGGATAATGGATCCAATCTACCCAGCAGGACACAGAGAGAGAGGGTGACATCGTGACCCTTTGCACACTGGCTTTACTATATATAGACACAATCTGCCTGTTGTTATGTCCCCCAATATGGTCCAGACAAAATAAAAAAAATCCATGTAGATCACAATACATGATCACCAAAAGACTAGCCTCGAAAATTGCATGAAGCTGAATATGTGATCGTGCTGGTAAATAAATTGTGCCCGTGCAGAAGGGACAGGAGTCGCCTTCATCTGCTGTTTGCCCACCGAAGATTACTCACACTGATAGATGTGTGTTTGTGTGGGAGCATCTGTGCCTCTGTGTGCTGTTTACTGTAGGGCTGAGGAGTCTCCATAATCCAGAGAGCTGCTGTGGCGACACGAAAACAGAGGTAGAGTGACGTTAATCCCACAGGAAATAAGAAGAGGTGAAATGAAAAAAGGTCACCGACAAGCAGGGAGTCGGGGAGAAAGATACAAAACAAGAGACTCATCCAACGTCAAGAAGATTGTCTCGGAATCGGTGTTTTGGAGGCCGTCCAAGGACTTTCTTAAAGCTGGCAACTGTGCTGCTGGTGCTTCCTGCGTATGCTTGTTGACCGTGTAACGATGCAGTCATGTTATTTATTTAATATTATCAAAATAATAATTATTTTTTTTCCAGTAGGAAAAGGTGAATCTATATAGCAACACAATAACCAAACTGCAAACTACTTTTGTGCTTTGCTCATGAATGATGTAAAAAAAATAATCGTGCTCCTAGATGTGAATCTAGACAACTGTGGACCCCAGGAGCATACTGTTACATTTTTGTTTTGTGTGTGTCAGTGTCTGTGTGTGCAGCGAACACAATATCTCCCAGTGGACGAGTTTCACATGCCCTGACATTAACTTTTGTCAAACAAGATTTGTCTCCCAGTTGTTAAACTAATTGGCCTTCATCCTAAACTCGAAACAAATCATGTCATGCATTCCATTATGCATCTACCCCAGTGGAGGTTCCTGTCAATAGCAGGAGAGAAACAGAGGGGGGGGGGGGGGTGCGTGTGTGTGTGTGTGTGTGTGGAGGAAATCTGGTGGTGTGGTCGCGTGGGCACAAAGCAGAAACACATCATAGTTGTTGTTTAATTTGATGATGTCTCCAGCGAGAGCAATGTGGGCGTGCTCCTGGCTCAGATCCATCTTCCCCTCTCTGTTTGTGAATGTGTTTTTAACCACTAGATCATTGTAGCAATACACTGGTGGCCGCGCTCTGGCATTACCCTGCCTGCAGCATCGATCCGCACAGCTTCATTTACAACAGTATGGATTTCTGCATCAGAGGGGAGGAGTGAGAGACAAAGAGGAGACAGTGAGTGAGACAGAGAGCGAGCGAAATGGAATTCTTAGAGGCAATTCCAATGCACGATTTTAGTGAATGTTCTCAAACTAACGAGAAATATATGAACTGCTGTGACGACAAAGGGCTGAGATACCTTGTTACGTTGTCTTTTAAGATAATTAATTAATTAACAAAGCAACAGAGTCCAAAACATCCCGACCTGGACTGCACTTCCCAAACAACAACTCATCTTTCACCTTACCTCACTTTAATGACCGTGTGACCAGAGTCAGTGGATAAAACCCTCAGCACACAGCAGCAAAGTTTCCACCAAATGTCATGCAAATTTTAGCAGAATGTTTCATGAAATCTGTCAAAGAAAATCATCAGTTTTCATTCACTGCCGTTGTGCGAATAATAGCAGTTGAGCGCTATTAGCAGAAGAGGAGGGCACAACGAACTGGCTGAATTAAACGTGCGCCAGTCAAACTTCAAACGGTGCACAAACTATGAAGAAAACGTGAGGAAATATGGCATTTATATATTTGTTTGTTGCTGTCTCCTCATCCGCAAACACAGATCTGATGTTTTCCACTGTTGTTCATGTCTTCAGGGGAGACGTCGTAATACATTTGCTGTATTTCTGTCTGTTGCACTTTATCGTTTTTTTGCTTTTATTGATACGCCAAATGCTCTTGCTTTTTTTAGACGTATTATTCCCTAATGACTAGTTTCCTTTAAACGCTGTCAATCACATGACAAAAAAAGCTTGTTGGCAGAGACAAACCCTGCAGTTCTCCTCAGCTCCACAGAGCATTTTGGCATCTTTTAGCAATTGTTTTGTTTGTCTTATGGACCACAGCTTGATTCTCACGTTGCTCCATGTCTGCTGGTTATGGGAATTTAAAAAAAGAGTTTGGTAACACATCAGTCATCCAGTGTAAAAAGTGATGATATGTAAATGTTGTTTTCACAGCTTGTTCTTCTGCCCCCAAGTGGCAAAAAAAAAGAAGAAGCTGACACAGCAAATCCAGCCTGTTGAAACAACCATAAGATTATGCAACACTGCTGCATGACACATATTACTCATTCATGATAGATATTGCTGAGGGAATGACATCACATCAATAATTGATAGGCATTTACAAATGCAGAAAGTGTATATTGATGTAATTTGAATCCTGGCATATGAAATGGGTGTAGTTAATGTATCCAGGGGGATTTAAAATCCATTAATTCTCTGTAGCTCCGATGGTTGAGGCTTAGTATAGAGGATGTGCCAGGAGACAGAGACAGAGAGAGAGAGCGAGAGAGAGAGGGGGGGGGGGGGGGGGGTTGGTGGGACCGGCAGCGAGCATGAAGTCAAGGGTCAATCCACTGAGGTATAATATAACATGTACAAATGAATGAGCTCACTGCCTCTTTCGCCCTCTCACTCGCTCTCAGGTGTCCAGAAGCTCGGAGGGATTTCTTTAATCAGGGGGATCAGATGGACTTATGAATGTCCACTACTTTACATGGCCACGCACAGTGTGTGTTCAGGGGGTGATTGGTCTTTGGCTTGGCTTGCAGCGTTGTGTGTGTAATTTCACTCAATTAAATCACACATATCAATTACAGATTAAGATGGATTTGGGGAATCCTCAGCCAAATTCGGCGTGCATTATATGGCCAAAGGTGTGTAGTCATCCCGGCCCTTTTTGTGTATTTTTGTCTGAGGTTTGGGCTAAGCCTCCGAATTTCAATTAAGGACAATCACAATGCTACTGCGCAGTGATATTTTTAGACAATTTGCTTCCATGGCTGTGGGGTGGGTCGTGGTTTCGCTGTCCCTTCTATTCGTAAAAAGATGATGCCCTTGTGCACACAGCAAGGTCCAAAAATAATGGTTTTCCCAGTTTGGTATGGAAGACCATTACTGGCTTGCACAGAGTCCTGACCTCAACCCACTCAAACAGCTTTGGGATGGATTGGATGTCTGATCTCCAACATGAGTGGCCGACTAACACCCAGAATCACGAGGACCCACATTGGACCAATCTGCACCTCTCAATTTACATCAGATGCCAACATTCAGGGACAAAGCGGGAAATAGTGCGTCCTGTATGCAGCAAGGCAGACAGAAGAATGTATGGATGTCGGGGTGGTGGATGGACGTTTAGAAAATCAGACATTTACGCAGAAAACCAGAGTGTGCCTTCTGTCACAGACCTGAAATTAAACTAAAGGTTTGTCTTTTTATTAACCATATCCACCATCTTTACCTCCCAGCAACCAACAGTTTCCAAATTCAAACCCTTGTGGAAAGCTCTCCCAGAAGAGTATACACGTCACATAAAGGTCTAATGTTTGAGTGTCCACATACTTTTGGCCATGCATTCAACCTAATCCCTGGATTTAGATAAAGGAGTCAAACTTTAAATATATTTGAACGATGCTCAAAGTTCGGTGAAGAGCTCCTGTACTGGATATCGGAACAGGTACTTAGGTGACGTGATAAGGTCCAGGCCTCCATGTTCAATATACACTTTTGGAAGAATGGTCCTTGTTGGAAAAGAGTGTGAGGATAGAGATATCCCTAGAGCTCTCGTCAGTGCCACTTCCAGATGATACACACCAACACACTTGCAGACACACACACACACACTATTATCCCGAAGAAATGCCTTCGGTAAGATGAAAAAGGGCTTCTCACTGCCTCGTCCACTGTTGCCACATCCTGTGACACACACTAGATTTTGGTTCAAGTACGCCGACACACACACACACACACTCTCTCATACATAAATACAGACAGACACAAACACTGCATCACCATGATGCAACTCGCAGGTGCAAAAGTGAAAGAAAAGAGGTAAGTGTAGAGCTGTCACCAGATGCCACTTTTTCAAATCCGCTTCTCTTAATAAAGTCAGTGAAAGCTTTATTTACTGACGTTCACTGTGCAGCTGATATGTGACAGTGGTTATTTTCCCATTGATTTTGCCATAAAAGCACACATTTACTATGAATGGTATGGGATGAGATGCAGAGGACAACATTTTGTTTTTACCATGTCAAACTTTTCTGCCGTTGTCCGTCAGTAAGTTTGGCTTATAAAGTGGGATTTTGGCATTTGGCGGTAGAAACACAGCATCCTTCCGTGGTCGCCTACAGGATTCTTCATGATTAGTCCATGACTGTACCATAGCTAAGAAAAAAAAAAACTGGTATGGACCGAGAGATTGAAGGGCATATAGAAAGAAGGAGTATTAGAGTCAGACAGGGTTGGGGGGGAGAGAGAACATAGAACTTCTGGACCGAGCAGCCAGAGAATGGGAAGAAAATAGAAACCCTATTTGATATTTAATTGGAATTGATCCTGTGGAGCAGCTAAAAATTTGAACACTGGGCAAATCCATATGTTTCAGGCGTGGGGGGCTACCCGTGTGTGTGTGTGTGTGTGTGTGTGTGTGTGTGTGTGTGTGTGTGTGTGTGTGTGTGTGTGTGTGTGTGTGTGTGTGTGTGCTCTGTGGCTTAGATACAGAGCCTTGCCCCACACACACACAAAAAATAAAATAGCAAAACCCTGGGTCACACATCAGAGGGAGAGAGGCGAGCGGAGTAAGGGAGGGACACGATAAAAAGGATGAATGAGAGCAAAAGGAAGAGGCAACACGGGGACAGAGAGCAGGAGATGGGAAAACAACAGACACGTTTCTTATATTTCTTCAGAGATTATTTATTTATCTACTTTATGGCAACGCCACCCGTCTGGGACAAACCAACAAGAATGGAGGCGGTGGAGATGTTTAGTTTGAGCTTATGGATGTTGTGTTGGAAAATAAATGTGTTCGAAAATCAGCCACCTGTTTATTGTACATTATCAACTCTTCAGGAAGCAATGAACTTCTTTTGATCAGTTGTATTAACCATATACCATATGAAAGACTTTTTTTTCAGTTAGTGCCTCATACATAAATCATATTGACCGTCAGTGTGACATGTGTGAGAATGTCAATGAACTGTAAGAGAGCGTGTGTGCACATGCAGCATCGTAACAGGAACAAAAGCCGTTCTGTACCCACCAGTTCCTCTGAAAACGGCAGTAATGAGCCCAGATCAAAGAAACACACGAAAGCAGGAGGGATACGTTACCGCGTGTGAGGAAAGCGAAGTGTGCACGGCTTCCCGTTCCATCCCAACTTCCATCTTTGTCTACGCGCCTGCACGTGGGCATACATATGCACCTGTGCACAAACGCTTTTGCACACATGCCTACACAAACACAGAGGCGCGCAAACAAAACACAGAAAGCCAATGCCTGAAGACAGAAGCTGCGCCGCGGAACAAAAGACGACCCCAAAAAAAACAAAAGCCATCGAGACACCCGCAGTAGGCACCCATTGTGATTAATGAAAACAAATATTGGGAGAGAGTGGGGCACAGGAGCAGAGAAACAGCACAAACAATGGAGCAGACAGCGTAATGCATTCAGGGTTCGCTGACGGGCCCCTCTGGTGCAGAATGAGAATAGAATAGAAGGAGAGAAATAAGGATAGAGGGGCAAGAGGGAGAAGGAGGGGAGGAAGAGGAAACAAGGGCACTAATGCGAATTCCATTCTCCCTAAAAAAAACTGCAAGACGCACACAGCCTCACACCAGGCAGCTTTCAAACCACACTGCGCCGTCACTGCGTCTGTGCTTACGCCTGTGCACTGCGGCTGTCTTTTCTGTTCACCTGAAAGAGTGTGCGTGAAGCTCACACACAGCTGCACATCTCTGTCGTCGGAATGTGTGTTCAACATTTAATTGTCAAGCCTTGAAGTTTATCACAATGTCGTCATGAGTCATTTCAATCTTCTTCTTGAAAATGCTCTTGAAAACAGGAAAAGGAAGGTTTGAATATTAAAGCCACAATAACTGCTACTTGTTTAAAGCACTTCCTGGTTTAGCTCTTAGTTATGATGCTGTTCCTCTACCAGCCAGTGCGCAGCCTCAGATCACTGAAGAAACTATTATCCATATTGGATAACCCGGACCACCCTCTCCACCACCTCCTGCAGGGACAGAGGAGCACTTTCTCCAACAGACTGATGCAGCTCCGCTGTCACAAGGACAGATACAGGAGAACATTCCTGCCCTCTGCAATAAGACTTCATAAGAAATCACCTCTGGCCAGATCATCCTCCACATGACTACTCACTGCTTCACTGTTGTTTGCTGGGGTTGACTTTTGCACTACTGTTCTTCACCTAGTCAGATAATTCAACACTATTCTATTTCATTGTATATACTGTGCATTTTTGTTGTTTTATCTTATATATTCTATATTCTGATATTTAATTTGTCCTGCTCTGTTATTCTATTGTGCATTTTTTAATACTTAATATTTTTGGTTACTCTGCTACTTTGCTAATTGGTGTGACTTGCTGCTGTAACATACAAATTTCCGCCTGGGGATAAATAAAGTACATATCTATCTATCTGTCATATCAATAAAGTTGGCCAGCATATTGCATATTGCGATGATAACTACACATCTCAAACATTTCCTGCTACATTATAATTTAAGAAGCTGACAATCAATATCAATGGCTAGTAAAGGTTGAGCTCTAAATCTGAATATATATATATATAAAGTCAGTGAGCTTTGAGCATGTCACATTATTGCAGGCAGTAGTGGATGATTCAAGAAAAAAAGTTTGTCACAGAAATATTTATTTTTTCACCTTAAAAACTCTAATATGAAACATTATTCTTTGGTTGAACTGCTCATAAATCACATCCACACAAAAGCCATAACCTGTGAATAGGGGCCACAAGTAGACATTGTTTCAATTGTAAAGCGTCATGACTCAAAAGGTTTGGAAAACCACAAACAAGGTGTTACACTTTTTGAATTCTCAGCAATTCACTCATTAAAGACACTGCAGTACATGCTCTGCAGCTTTGTCAAATGAAAGACACTGGGGAAGCAAACATGTGTGATGACACTAACAAGAGACAGTCAAATCCAGAAGACACCTCTGCTTATTAGGCTGCAGCTAATTAGACCTCTGCTAATTAAATCATTATGTTCTTATGTTCCTCAAAGGAAAAAGGTGACATCCAGTGATCCTGAATGCCATCTATTAGCCTGAGATGATGTAACGCTAACTGATGTCTGACTTCATCATTTAGCACTTGAAGTCCACATTTAGCTCTGCCGAACCCTCCCTGCTTGATAAGACAAACACAGTTCCAGTTGGAATCAGTGCAACTTATTTCCCTTCGACAGTCCCTGAACAAACAGAGCCAGCAGGACAGGGATGAAGGAGCAAATTTATGTTGCGAGACAATGGGTAGCCGAGGGAGGAGGGATGGAAGCAACAGTTTCGGGCCAAAGGCGTCCTTTGGTGGTCTGTGTTATTCCCATCCGGCTTCATTACAGTCTTATCTCTCAGCGAGCCACACAGCCAGCGTGAACGGGCAAGAGCAGCTCGGCGAGGTTGTGGACATGGCACACCTGTCGCCTCAGATAAAATAAACATCAGAATTAGGGTGTAATTTTGGCTCCTGCTTCTCAACGTTTTACAGTCGCCTTCCTTGTTGATTAATCCCTCTCTTCTATCTCTCTTCGTCTGTTTGTCTCTGTTTAGCTCTTTCTCTCTCTCTCTCTTCCTCCCCGTCCTGTTGTCCCTCCCTCTGTCATTCCCTCCAGTCCTTCCTGACAGGCCTGTGATAATGGGACAGTAAATTAGGACCATCCTGTTTCCCACCTATCATCCTCCCGGCAGTTGACGTGATCTCTCATCTATAAGGTCAAAGGCTAATCGGTGTAAACCAGCCAATGCCATGGTCAGAGTAATCAATCTCCCTGCGCTGCTACATCATCCTCCCACAAACACACCTGCTGCATTCATGTGCATTTTGAAAAAACCTGCAGCAGCAGGTTTCACTTACTGACACAAAGATTGAATCTCAGCCATATTTGATGTCATTAACAGGCATTTATTTTGCAACCTGTTTCAAGATCAGCCACAGTCATTACACTGCCAAATATTTGTCATTTCATCGTCAAAAAATGCTCCTTCCGCAAATGCTGCTGGCATAATAGCAAGTGTTTACATGCTTCTTCTTTTTTTTTAAACCTTTCACATTCTTCCCTTTGGTGGAAAATCTAATCACTCTCACAGGTTTCACTTAATCACATGAAAAACAAAACCTGAACGATTGAGTCTCTTTAATCCACTTTGTGAATACATATTGGAGAACACAGCTTTCAAATTCCAAAAGGGATTAGTTCTAAACGGCAGAGACAGAGAGGCCTTTGAGGGGAGCTAAAATTACAGGTGGAGTGATCCCTTCTAAAATTATCCAACTCTTTTATATTGCGCCTCTGAAGAATTCATGCTCATGTTTAATTCCCAAGCTCTGATAACGAATGTCTCCTCCAAGCACCTGAAGATTAATAGACTTTTACCAGGTGCTCTCTGTCTTTTTATAACACACTCCAGCTATTTAAACGCTCAGCTGTCTGGCTGTCAGCTTACAGCATGAGGTCATATAGAGAAAGTCTTGCCCCATGTATAAACTTGGTATGGCAAATCGCATCTGACACAAGTAGAAAGAAAAGTAAAGTCAGAAATAAAGAATCAGTTGCAATATCTTTGATTTTGAATATCTGATTTAAAAAAAAGAAAACAAGCTAGCAGCTATATGAGGCTGTACTCATGCACAGTGATGCGTTGAGATAAATGCTAACATGCGAACATGCTCACAATGAAAATGTGAACATGGTGATGTTTATAATGTTTAACGTGTTTGCCATCTTAGTAAAGCGTGTTAGCCTGCTAGCATTGACTAATTAGGAATAAACATGAAGCACAGCTGATAATAATTTCATTCGTTTTGAAGGTACACGGTTATAAACCAAAGTATTGGCATCATTCAACCTGATGATGGCACTAGAAGGAAAGTAAAGGGGATCAACAAAGTTCATGAAATTCATCTTGTCAAGCAGTTCATTTATCACCACTAATGTCAACCTGCTGGTGGCACGATAGGAAAAGTCACCATGGGCATCAGGGGACCATGAATGAAAGTAAAAACAGGGGCATAGAAAGTCAGGGGATCACTAAAGTCATTGGATCATCATCTGGGGACCATGAATGCCTCTGCAAAATTTCATCGCAATCCATTCCTTAGCTGTTGATATATTTCACTGAAAACAACATTAACCTCATTGAAAGTTCAGGGGGTCACCGTATTCAGAGGAATTCATGAGGACGACAAATGACTGAACAAAATTTCAGTCTGGACCAACCGACCAACCAAAGGGCTGAAATTGCCATCACTAAAAAACACATTGGCAAAGCCGATGTCGATTTTCAAAATGCTTTGATTTTAAGAGAATATTTATTTAAAAAATGAGCCCAAGAGTTCAAACTGCAACGCCGCAGCTTAGAACACAAATTCAGCTTCACATCATCAAACCAAACACTCGTGCTGTTGCCCACGCGCGTCCTTGCACCAACACAAGCCGAACTTTGAGTGATGAAAAAGCATATTCAGATTTCACACTCCAATAACAGCAAGTAATCAAAGCCAGTGGCGGAGCCGCTCCGACAGAGGCAGCAGACCGAGGCGGAGTGACGCTGCCGCAGCCCTCAGTCACACTCTAAACACCTGTCTTCAAATGGACACATCAATCCCTATTTCACAGCCCGCCTGGCCTCCTACACTCACTGACACACATAAGCATAACACACACGTGTGCTATGCAATATGCGCACACAGATACTATGCAGACGTTTCCACATATCTAGCAGATGCTTTGACTTGGACAAAGTATTTATCTACAAAGCTAAAGGAGGAGACACCAAAAAAAGGACGGGAGGTGACTGAAGATGGAAAGCGGGAGAGCAGAAATCAATTCGTTGCAATGCAGCATGCGGTAATCTCACTCTTCTGCAGGATGCACCGATTCACAGCCGTGGCGAGGGATCGGTGCGGCATGTGAGAAGATGGTCCTGGGCCGAAAAGAGGATGAAAAGCACTTAGCACCTGGTCTGGGATAATACCCATTCTCTCTCTCTCTCTCTCTCTTCCACAAACAAGCACACACACACACACACACACACAAGCACTTTGCCTAATAGAGTAGCAGCAGCAGTCAGCGTTTCCCATGGCAGGCTGTAATCGCATGGCTGGACTCAGTGATGGATTTTGGGTTCGAGGCAGCATCAGCACCACTGCAATAAACACACACACACACACACGTTCACGTGTGCATACACTTAGGTATTTGCACAAAAGGTTTTGTGTACGAAAGGATTAACGTTGATTTGTGAAAGTTAAGTGGAAGAGGCATATGAGGGACAACGGTTTCCCCTTCCATACAACACAGGAACATTGGTTTTCAGTGAAAATAATGAAAAACACTTAGAAATGTGCATTGACAGGTTCTTCGTGTTGACACAGGATGTAATCTACCTTTTACTTTCACATGTAAAAAAATGGAATTGTATTCATAATCCTTTGATTTCTTTCCTTTGAACTCCTTCATTAAACCTGATGAACAAGTTGCCCCAGTTTGTGCCGTGCATGTTCTACCGTTAGATGGTATTCACATAACTAGAGTTAAGTTCTTCCACAAAAAAAAAAAAAAAAAAAAAGCTAGTGATCTTTGAAAAACCCAGAAGCTCATTTAAGCACTTACCGCTGCATGTGAAGGTATTTCAAGAAGCCTCAAAGACTCTTCTAACCATCTGGATGAAAAAGAAAAGGTTCCCTCTGCCAGCTGATGAAATGAATGGGACACTGATGGGGTTTCCCTGAGTTGCAACGTTTGTCAATCCGAACAAATATTCTAGCCGGCAAATAAATATACTCACGCTCAATTTAGACAACGAGAAATTGAAACATTTTATGATCAGTTACATTAATTGTTGGGCAGTAACGCATTACAAAGCCTTACAGTTCGTTACTTTTACACATTTAAGTGTCTAATGGGATAAAATGATGAAGTGATGACATGTTGGGCAGACATGGTGGTAAACTGCAATATGACTGGTTGGCGGAGGCATACAACTGCGAGGCAGTATTTCTAGTTTATATGTTGTATTTTGCTGCCAGTAACTGATTACATCTTTTCTAGCAACTTGGCCGACATTGATTCGCATATTTATCCATATTGATGTTACCATGCATTATATTATTTACATACAAAATAAAGCTTTTATATGTGTTGCCATTTTTATACAGATTGCAAATGTCCCAGCTTCACCTTGATAAGAAACGCAGTCACATATCGTTCTTATCATGTAGCGTACTAACTGTTTGTTATCCAGATGGTGTGAGGAGTCTTTGAGGACTCTGGAAATACCTTCATAACAGCGATAAGTGTCGTTTAACAACTTCCTTGATTTGCCAAAGATTGTCTGTTATTATAATCCTTTTTTAAAACCCGATGTTTGGCTCTGTGACGCGAATGTAATGGGAATAAATGAGAGGCACAAACGGCGGCTAATCAACAACTTAGTGTTTATCAGTTGATGTAAGAGCCCGTTAAAAGGCTGAATTCGAGGTGCAGAAACACGGAGCTGTGATTAGGATCGTAGATTTACACCGTCTGGCTTCAGGTGCAGTGAGGGGTGAGATAAAGCATGTTTGCTAAGAGAGATCTACGGCCAGAGAAGGCTTGGAGACAGCTGAATAATGCACAAAGCCAGCACATAGGAGTCCTCAGCTCTCAAAACGAATGCAGATGTCGAGTAGACGTGAGTATGTGAACACACTAATACTTACAAACAGGTGTGTGTGTGTGTGTGCGCGTACACACGTGGACATTGAACAGGCTGAATGAATGAGAACATCCAAAGGGCACCACCAACTGTGAGCAGATGAGTGATCTTCAGGGATCCAACTAAATTCTTTCAACTGTCTCTCCCAACTCCTTGTGTGTGGCATCGGTCCATGAATACCGTGAGAGGGTGTCAATGGTTGCGATAGAAAAAAATAATAATTTGAAAAAAGAGGTCATAAAAACGACAAACAGAACAATCATCTCCATCGTATTCAGTCTCACTTCCATTAGTGTGACAATTTCATTAAACAAACATAATGTACAAAATCATTTCCTCGACTTGGCTGGCTCCGAGAAATTAACGGCAACATGGAAGTCATGCATAATGAATGTGAACATTTGCCATCTACAAGTCTCCCACAGTCAAACATTAATTCAACCCTCGCAGGGTGCGGGAAGGGAGGAGGAGGACAAATGGAGCGGGGGGCAGGGGGGGAGAGGAGAGGAAGGACTTTGGAGAGTGAAAGTGAAACCTTTGGAGGTGGTCTGACAGAGAGACACACCGCTGCGCTTAAGTTCTCTGAGTCTGGATTGATTGCATTGGAGTCTGGGTAGCAACATGGAAGATAAGAGGGCATAAATTGGCTTACAAATCTCACATGAAAATGATTTAGTTTGTGTTAACTGACATAAAAAAGGCCATCATGCGGGCCCTTACAATTTATACTGCATGCGGACACTGATGGGGATGATAACTTTTCCCATTTTGGAAGACAGGAGAGAAAACAGTTTGCTGTCATAGCCATTAGACAGTGTAATGCTCGCTACAAAGTGCATCAGCGAGACAAATAAAGCCGCTCATATTGCATAAAAGAAGACAAATATCAAATAATTAAATTCAACTTGACAGGGAGTTAAAACTACACGTCAAGTCGAATGAAGTCAACTTGCTGCTCTTCTCCCATTCATCAAAAAACAGAAGAGCTTGACATGGCTGTCATGACCGTGTCACAAACACTTGGCATCATCGAATTCCATGTGCATAAATCTTACAATCATTTATCTCGACACAACACAACAAAATGCTAATGGTAACATTTTAGGGAGGGGAGCTGAAAAAAACACTCATCCTTCACAAGGAGTGATTTATTACCCAGTAAAGCAGGGTCATACATTCATTTCGCTCTTTGTATAAAAGGCCTGTTGTTTCTGCATGCATAAATAAAACACTCCGGCGCACATGCACACATAAACACATGCGCAGGAGCACGTGCACACAGCCGCGCACGTTTGCAGTCCTGTGTTGGGGGAACTGTCACAGTGTCGAGAGGATGTTGATCTGGCGGGGGACAGATTTGATGGCTTGACGGTGACGCTGCAGCTCAATTGCCTTTTTTTCCCCGTGACGCAATGTAAGTGCGCGCGCGTGTCTGTGTGTGCATTCGGTGCTGTCTTTTGACTGACGCGGGTACTGTGGGAGATGCCAGCGCCCCGCGCAGCGCTCAAGCAGACGCACATCGGATCTGACACTGCTGAGCCAGTGGTGTGACAGGCATGTGACAGGGCAGAGCTGGTCCTAAATGACTTCTTAGGCTCCATTACCCTGCCAAAACACTGGACACGCCATCTCCCATTTCCCATTCCCCCTTCATGGTCACAGAGCCCTCTGCTATTCACAAATGGAGCGCTGATTGCACCCTACCTTTCGCTCAGTATAGATTAATCACACAAAGATGCAAGCTTGCACGCACGCAGATAACACAACCCGTAGTAAAGAGGGTAAAGGAGAGACAGCTAGGGAGGAAAAAGACAGGAAAAAGACAGGCTGCGGCTCTGGGACACGACAAGGAAAAAAAAACATGTGAAACCAGGACAAAGGAGTACGACAAATTTAAATTCGGTGAACACTTTGCACTCAAAGCTATTATTTGAAGCATAAAGGGCGGCTGCTCATAACAATAAAAGTAGCAGCGAGTGCAAGTCACAAGTGACTTTGTGGTTGAGGATAAAAACAAATCAAAAGAATGAATGTTATTTTATCTCCTGTGATGGCGGAGGAAAGTATACGACCCTCACGTGTACACATTCGTACTTTGATGCTGGAATCGCATCATATGCTCATGAGGGTTTACGATCTGATGCGCCGCTACATTTTCCCCACTGCTTACATCACGAGGGGGTTTTGATGTCTCGCCAATTTGCCGAGCCAGCATTAACCCCTCCTAATGAGGATGGTGATGTGTGCGTTCAAATCTGACGCCTGTTAGTCTGTTTGTCTGACAGGGAGAGTTGCCTGTCATCGTTTAGCCAGTTTAGCTCAGTCGAGCGTGGTGACGTTTCTGCTCTTTCCTCGCTGGCTCTATAGTCTCAACGCTGGTAATTGCAGTCTTATATAAAAAGCCACATCGTACCCGAAGTAGGGGAAGAACAAGTAAACAAGGATACAAAAAAAACCCCGCATGAATCATTCATGGGGCAAAATATTTGCTGACATGTGTTGGGGGCAGATAGGATCTTCTAGATCGGCGATGCTGTTGACAGGACAGGCCCTCTTTCCCTCCATTAGCGGGTGATGTGCGATAACTAGCAAGCACGGGCTATGAGAGAGGAATTGATAGGAGAGGGGAAGACAGAGACAATAAGAAAGGCAGGCAGATGGGCAGAGCGAAAGAAAGTGGAGGCAGCAGCAGCGGCGGCCATTCTCCAAACAACATTTTTCTTTTGGGTGATTCCCAGTCCGTTGTCGCAGAGCTCCTGGCGCTTTGTTTTGAATGAACTCCGGCCGGTATGAATGAAAATGAGATTTCACTGTATCCTGTCCGCTTAACAACGCATGAGTCTCAATGAACACTAAAGCTCTTCTCATTTCATGCTTCCCAATGTGGAGCGGCAGACAGCAACACCACGGCAAGCGATCAACAAATTCAAATGAAAAGGGAGAGGGACGAATTTCTCCTTCACGGCCTTGTTTCATTTGCCGCCTCCTGGGCTGGCGTGCCTCTGCTGTGCTGTTTCCTGGAGGTGTGTGAGGTTCAGAGACGTTGCCTTGCATGTACTCGGGGCTGGGGAGAAAGGAGGTATACCTGGAGCGTCGTACTGAAGTTGAAACGCACACTCGCCCACTCGTGCAGATCCGCGCACCCCGAGAAGGAGCGGTGTGTGTTAATGCCTGGAGCTCTCCAGCCGTGCAGCCGTCTCGGGGGAAGACATTGTGATAACACAAACTAACTCCTCGCTCGGGGTCCCGGCGGACAGTGAAAACAAAAGACAAGGTTTCATCGGCTTTTATCTCATTAAACACTCTATAACTTGCCTCATTGTTTACGGTGGGATATAGAAGAATATCCCACCCAAGGTTTGTGACTTTGGTGTGCGTGTGCGTCTGTGTTCACTCATGCATGTTGGGGGTGCATGCATTTGTGATTCATTGTTGCAGAGATTTAAGGTGGGTTTTAATTAGGAACTGTATGAGGGTGCAGCCCATTAAGATGCGGCGAGAGATAATGAGACAAAGGGCTGCATTGTAAGTCTCCGTCACCCTGTCCATCACTCCTCCTTGCGTCCTCGCTGGATGGTAAACAGTGTTGGGATCACACATCTGGCTTCGACACAAGCCTCTGAAATGTTTCAGAATTTAAAGATGATATTTCCCCTTTTGCAGCCAATTCATGTCAACCTCCTCCCTGGCTTCCTCTCCTTCCTGCTTTTTCTTTTCTCTCTGCTTGTTAGATATTCAGCCAACAGCACCCTCCTCTGCCTTCACCGACCCCATGCTTTTCAATCTGTCCATCGTAGCACTTGAGCTTTGATCTTCTCACCCAGGCCTACTCATTCCAGCCCTCCAGCATCTCTTGCTAGCTCCTTCTAACTCCACTCATCTTTAATACCTCCCATATCCATCTCCATCCCTCTTATCCCCCACTACCTCCTCCTCCATCGTCCCCTCCGTCTTCCTTTCCTATCCTGCGCTTTGACCACACGTGCGAGATGGCTATTGCTCCCACGGTACTTATTAGAGCAACGCTTTTAATTACAGTTCGCACATCGATCAATTGTTGCATTACTAGTTGGTCCCTGTCGTCCGGTTAGCCCGGTGATGGATCACCTGCGGAGAGCCACCGTGGTCATCTGTGACACTCGAATGCAGATTGCTCAATCTCCAGGCAAGCCGGCCCATCCGTGATGTTGACATTAGATATGAGAGCATAATGAGGAGCAGAAAGGGTGCATTAAAATGAGCGTTCCAAGAGAAGGAAGAGCGAAAAGAGAGAGGAAAAGAAAAGGGAGGGGGAGTGGAACCGGGAAACCCATATTTGCTCAAAGACCAAGCTAGATTCACTCCACAACAATCTCTGTCGCTGCATTCGTATATTTCCCTTCATTTCAAACGCAGTGATTTGCATCAATGAAAGATAATCTGGAGGCCTTTGAAGTTTCATTCTGTCCCCTGGGAACAGAGGACAAGCTCACACACACACACACACACACACACACACACACACACACACACACACACACATATCCACATATCAGCATGCAGAATAACCTGCACCTGTATCTCCCTGCCCCCTCTAATCCTGCTATAGTCTGACCCCCCACGAGATTACTGCTTGGTGCAATACATTCAAACACATCAACACCCTCCCATACCCACACACACACACACACACACACACCCTCTCCCAGTATTCGTAATATGTTTACCATACTCGGGATACATGTGAAATAGTTTTCTCTAAACCTCCCAGCATGCCTCCTGTGAGCATGTACACAAACATATACATCCAGGCACACGCATGCACATCAACCCGAGGGGGAGCGCACAGTCAGATCAAACACACTCCAGGTGCTGACGGATGATGAAAAGGCAGATCCTGATTAACAGCTGCAGTATGATTATTCGAGTGGTCTGATGGTGGCAACCTTCTCCTCCAATCAGACACGGAGACGGTGATCTTTGGTAGAGCAAACAGAGCGCTTGAATTAGTCTTGTTCAGGAGTAAAACAAGAATGCAGTGATTTTCTCTCCTTTTTCCTCCTCTCATCGAAATGAGTTGTTCTGACTCACCCTATTCTCGCTCACCGCATTGGACACGCGCAAGTGTGCCGACATAAAAAAAAAAAAACAGCACACATGCATGGCCATGCTGAAAGACTCGGAGAAAAACAAGAGAGGCGGTGAGCTGTCTGTCCTGAGCCTTCCCCTGCCAGAAGAGAACCAATGGTGATTATCGCTGAGTTCATTAACATGCAGAAACGAGCCAAAGAGTCTGATGCATAGAGAGAATGAGACAGAGAGTCGGGGGGGGGGGGGTTTCAAAAACACATCTCAGTAACAGCCAACCCGACCCCTCTCTCCGATTGGGACGAGTCAAGAAAGTGCCACAGGTAACCAGCTGCCGCTTTCACGGAGAGGCGTGATGTGACATCGCTCATGCGTTTTCTGCACAGCCCACTCACTTGAATGCCCTTCCAAAAAAGCCAAAGTAGCAGAGGCTGGCCCTCCACCTCTGCTAGCTCCACTGCATGCAGTGCTGTAGTCTGTGTGTAATCTCATTACCCCCGCCTTGTTGTCTAACGTGGCCTATAGTGCTGCGATAGGTCGGCATTACTCTGATTAAAGCAGGGAGGGAGGGAGAGTAGAAGGTGTGTGGGCAGATGTAACGGAAATGTGCGTTTGTGTGCGTGTGTGTGTGTGTGTGCGCATGACAGGGGGCAGGAATGACATAATCACTTATTGGTATTAAAGGGTAAACTTTCAAAGGCATCCATCTCAAGTGCAGGACAAACTTTCCAGTCAAAGTTATTTCAGTCCTTGACTTTGATGTGCCAGTGACAAATGATCAGCAGGAAAAATGACTGCGTTGTTGCTGTGAAAAAAAAAAGCTCCCCCTTAGCTTGAACCTGAGGTCATTAAGAAGCAAATAAATAAACACAGAAAGTTTGCATATTGGAAAGCTGTCAGCTTCAGGCCAGCGTCTGCTCACTTCCAGCTTGATGGAGAGCCTTCTTTCCTGAGCAAGCCCCCAGACTCAGGGCAGATGAATCACCCCGAGCGGACACGTTGGCAGTTGTCATGTAATGGTATTGCCTGAGTGTCGCACAGATGCTGACATACTGTAGAGGCACACACCGATTCCAAGGAGAAGTTTTCTCTGGGGCTGAAAACTGGTGCTGATCTGGCTACAGTCAAACTGAATTGGACATTAAATGAAGTATTTATTTTTAAATCATGAAATCAAACCCTGCTTTTGATATTGTGTGTGGTCTGCATATTGTTTCAGCAGTAGCCATTTGATGCATTTACATTTTGTAATTACCTTTCTATGTCGTACTTTTGATTGTTGGTGGCAGGGTCCGCCATTCCCAAGCTGGATTCAAATTGTTATTTGTTCTCATTGATGTAAGCCTCACTGTTGACTGTTCACTGCCTTTCTGCTATATCAGAGCTGCTAATGCAATCCAACATTATGTACTGCTGTTTCCCATTGAAGGCGTCCAACTGGCCAAGCACAAGGTGGCTTTTATTGTTAAGCAGGAAACAAAGTATGTGTCATGAGATTATTGCTGATATTTTATTCATATCTAGAATATGTGTGCAGCATGAAATACAATACATCAGTTGTCACCATAATTAACTGACTTGTACACCATACCGTTTATTTGGCTGCACTGTAAACAGAAACACCTGCTCCTCATCTGTTGTATTTCTGACATAGTAGCTGCTAAAGGAGTGTTAGCTGTCGTATTAAACCACGCTTACTGTTACCAGCTGTAAGCACGAATGTCACTGTCTTAATGTGTTGTTATTTTTGAGTTTAGTACTGTTACGCTTATGGCATGTGACAGAATACATTCATCAACATCGGAGAAGGAAGCATGGGGATTGGATTAAGTGCAGCTGGAGGAGAGCCAAGATGGGAGCTAAGCTAACCCAGCTAGGACCTAAGGCTACTACCCAGCCGACTCCTGGCCGTCTGATGTCCGGTCGAGGAAAAGTCAGATGGGTAAAATATGGAGGTCGCCTTCTGTTTCATGCAACCCTTTGTTGCATAATGACAATACATCCTTTTTAGCTTCTGTGCTGTGAGTATTCCCTAGTGGAACTGAATATTTGAGCGGCGTACAGTTACACAAAGGATTTGAATGAAATCCTTTACACTTGATTGGACCCTTAAAAAGTGGGCGGGCTTAGGATGTATAGTACGATACAGAGCTACAGAGGATGGTGGCTGCACACTCGCCTCCCTTGTCGCTAAAAGTTGCAGATTGATTGATTGATGGGTGGATGGCATGAAATTGGTTGGTACTAGCTTGTGTTATATGTCTTATTTTGTAATACAGGGGAAAAGGGCATATAATGTTAAATAGGTGCCCAATGTGACCGGGATGTGATCTAAAGAAGTTAAAAGTGCATTTTTCAGTTGGTCTTGACTTTATACACTTTTCACTTTGTTGCTGTTTAGCAGCAATGCAACTTTCATTTATTATTGCTCACTTGGTAAAAAAAAATACAAACTCCACACTAAGAGTAAATACAGTGGAATGCAAAACTGTAACATGAAGGAGCTGTATTGTTCTTGCCTTAACACACCTATCAGCATTTCAAATCTATCGAGGCAGGCAATTTATTTTCTGGCTAGACACAAAATTGAAGCAATTTTGCTTAATTCTGTAACATTTTCCGAAAGGTGATCTCAATTCCATCTATTCGTCCTCACCTCGCCTGATCTTATACAATTACAAAACTGAGGACTTCTGTTTAAAGTGTCTGACAAAGCAAAGAAATGATGCAGCCACACGCATTAAGTCATTTTAGAAAATGGTACAGCCAAATGTATATGCACACGCACACACGCACACTCACACACACACACACACACACACACACACACACACACACATAAGCAGGAGTTATCTATCCCCACCTGTTAAGTCTTTTCTTGAGTTGTCGTGACGACCATTTTCTGACGTGCATCACATCCATTATCATTCCACTTCTTTGACAGGATGCATTATGAATGAGTTCACAGAGACACACACACACACACATTTTTATTGATTTATTCGCTTTTTGTATATGAAAAGAGGACAAGTGAGAAAGAAGAGAAAGCATATGTCAAACCAAAGCACCGACTGGAAGAGGTGCAGTTTGGCAGGTGGCCCTTAATCATTAAGGGGTCATACAGATGGGCCGAGGCCTAGGATCTGGACGGGAATTGTATTTATTATTTACACTGTGTGGAGCACCAGGATATAGTTTCATTCTAATCCGAACACTAGACATAGTGGAATGTAGCTGCCAGTGGAAATATCAGATTCTCTACCCTGGTTTATCACATCCTTGGTGTCATTTTTCTAGCTCTGGCCATCATTTCTGTTATATCATTGTACTCACAAAGAAATAGTTATTCCTGAGATATAAGAGCACTCTGACATTGCCTCAACAAAATCCAGCTTGGAAAAAAACGCAGATATTCAGATGATCTGATTTAGATGAGGTTGTAAATAAGGCAATCGTTCAGCCAAAGTGAGTGCCCCTGGAAATGATTGCTCTGCTTGGTCTGTAAACAGTGCTGGATGTTCACAACAAATAGCTTACATGGCATGCGCTTGTTTCTTGTCCCATCGGACTGATGACAGGCGGGAACTGCTCGCCTTGATCCAAAGTGAACTAAACACACAACTTTTTGGGTTTACGTTTCATTTTTTTTAGATGATTCAATTTAAGTTCAAACTTAATTAGTGAGCAAGATGGCTGCAAGATGGATTTTAAAAACCAAAGCTATTGTCCTAGTCTCAGTGCAAAGCTAAGCTAACTGGAGAGTGGATCACAATGTTCTCATCTAACTCTCGGCAAGAAAGTGACCTCGTGTGTTTCGCTAAACGTTGACTTAGAATCAACTATCAATTGAGTTCAATGGTATTCTAAGTGACAGAAAATAATCCAAACATACAAAAATGGGATCTGAGTGTTAACACCATCGAATTGGTAAAAGAGGCAATACCACAAGATAAAAAATACTCTGGTATAAGTCCTGCACTTAAAGTGTTACAGTCAACAACCATAAATACACCAAAATATACTTATGATCATGATGATCTGAAGTAAACAACCTTCTTTTCGTTGTGTTAGCCTCAATACACTGTATTTTTTCATGGTACTTGGTTAATTTCCACTGCTGGTCCAAAAACAGCACAATGGCGGAATGAACACCATTTATATTGAACATAGTACTAAAATGTTAATGTTTATGCTTAGTTTCTCTGTTCTACTTTGTTGTCTTTAATGTCCTTCTTTTTATATTTCTCTTGTTTATTGTATATTCTATGTACGTACGCACGACGAGAGCAATGTGTAGCCGGAGTCCTACATGGCCAATAAAGCTGATTCTGATTATAATGCCTACAGACATACAATAAGTACGAACTTATTACTGATTACAAAGACTCATTAATAAGCCTCAATGGCCTTGAAGTGACAAGACAAAGCAATGAGTGTGAAATATACACTGGGTACTGAGCTCCTAATAGTAAAAGCTTTATTTTTAAAAGCTTCTTCACGCATTGGTTGGATAAACATTCAGAAGCGGCAGCTGTTTGAGGTGCAACCCTCGAGTATCTGCAGGTACTCTATATTTCAGGTAAACCAAGAAGGAATTGACCGAGCTGCTTTAACAGTCAGCTCAGGTTTGATGGAGTGCAGTGAATTTGAAATTAGTTCGATGTGAGTAAAGAGCTTAATGCCTGAAAAAAAGGAACAGCACAAGGATATATGGCCTCGCCATCTATCATGTGTGGGTGTCTGTATCTATGCGTTTGTGTATGTGTGTGTTTGTGACAGAGAGAAAGTATAGGTGTGTGCGTGTGTGTGTTACAGAGACAGAGAGACAGAGAGTTCGTGAAAATTTGTTAACCTACAGTACGAGTGCACGCACACTTACACACACACACACACACACACACAGGCGCACTCATGCACACACGCACACACGCATTCCTTCATCAGACCAATATATCATTGCACTCACAGACCAAATGAGGCAATCGCTCAAAATTATTTGCATATAAACTAATGAAATATTACTGCGTGAAACTCAGTTGAATGTTAATTACAAAGGTAATGCACGATTTGCTGATTAATGGATCGTCTCTCTTTTGGGCAGGAGATGATACGAGCAAGTGGATGATCAGTGCGGGGACAAAAAAAAAAAAAAGAAATGAAGGTGATGCAGTGAATGGAGGTGAGCAGGTGTATGGAAAATGTATTGCTAGGATTAGAGAAATTTATGCAGGAAGGGGGAGCAAGGACACTACACGACAGGAGAGGAGAGGAAGGAAAGGAGAGCGGACAGGATGCATTGTAGGGAGGCAGTTGGGTTAAGTTGAGTGGACATGGTCACACGCCACAAATCCTTGTATTACTGTAGAGGGTGAAATGAAAATGCATTATTCATTTATAGATCATTAATTATGAATCCACCAAAAGCAGGATGGAAAGCAGAGGTGTGAAGTGTGCAAGTCAAAGCATTTTTTTGCTGAGGATACACATTGCATATTTCATCTCGCTGTGTGACCTCTGAGTTTGTAACAAGCTCTTTGTGATTCCCAAGAGCTCAGACAGTATAAGAACAAAGAACATAATAAGTGCGGGACTACATTCACTTTTTTAAATATGTACTACATTAATCTATGAAGAGTTATTCTTTTTTAGAATAAAGAATTCTACAGGTCCTTCCTTCCTGCCGCTGTCAGACTGCACAACCAACACTGCTCCCAACAGACCACACACACCATATAAAAACACGTCAAATGACTCATTCATTCATTCATGTGCAATATCAATATCAATATCAAAGTACATATGTGCAATATAAATACTCTGCAATACAAACACTTCATACTTCCCACCTCATATGTGCAATAATGTGTATGATATTGTATATTTAGCTCTTTTTTTGCGATTTAATTATTTGTAATACCTTTACTGTTTAATTATTTATTGTACTCGTGTTTTTATTTTCTTGTTTTGTTTTTTACTGGTGTCTCTTGTTGCACTGTCCACTTTGCTGCTGTAATTCTGCACAGGATTATCTTATCTTATTATCTTATCTTGAACTGACATTGAAATAAGTCTTTTTGAACAGACTTGAAAACAGCATTTAATTTGGGGATTACACTTTAGTGTTGGTGTTAGTGTGTGATCTAGTGTAGTACTGTTTATAGCTCTGTTAAGATGAAATGCTGGAGCAATTACCTTCCACGTGTATCTGTCACACACACGTACCTTTACTGCTATACTTGTGAGGACAGCGCGTTGACTTAATTCCCTGAAAGGAGTTCGCACTTAACACTAAACTTTGTGATAATTCTAACTGTAATTGTTGGGATAGATCGTGTGTTTTGAAGTTGCGTTGTATAAGATACTCATCCATAGTCAGTGTATTACCTACAGTAGATGTGTGTGAAACACACATACACACACACACAATTCTTGAGATGAGTGTTCCCCTCAGTAAATTATGAATAAAATGAATACAAACAATTCAAGTAATATATATATATTATATATATTTTTAGCAGTTTTCTAGTTACCAAATCAAGGGTGCCAGGTATCAGTCTGGACAGGGAAACAGAGAGAAAATCACTTGATGGTCTGCTGTCAGGAAGACAAGATAGCTGCTAGTCACTCCATCAGAGCGAAACTCACTCATGCAGCTGGTGCCTCGCTGTTAGCATCACCAAACCCTAACGCTTCATGAGCGTACAAAAGGTGCTTGAGGACTCTACACAAACTTATGCATGTGAAATGAGTAGTTTCTCTCCTTTTCAGACGAACAGACTATGCATAATGCATGACCCCATGGCAGCCCTGCTGAAGTGACTGAGAGATTGGAAGATTGATTGATGATGGCAGTTATGACTAATTCATTAAAAAGCTATAGCTGATCGTGCATGTCACTCATCAGGGTTGAAGGGGTCCACTGGACATACTGAGATACTGAGCCTGGGTGGGACGTGTGTGTGTGTGTAGTCAAGTGAAGCATAATTTAGAGTTTGGGCAGGCAAACTTCTGTTTCAATCTGACCACCACAGCACCACTTCTGACAGAAAGTGGCACACGCACATGCACACAACACCACGAGCTGCACCCAGAATCAGTGGTAATTATACTGAATAAAAAAAGTCACAAACGTATACAGTTGCCATGAATATGCAGCCAAGTGTGGTTTTTACTCTGTGGGGCTCAACAAAGCTCTGAACTATGTTTGCACAGCGACAAGAAACCACACAGCAGTGCTAATGTGTTCACGCCACAGAGATCCAGTGCATCTCTGTAGTATAAATGCAAAGAGTAACAGACATATTTGAGCGTGACAGTGCGTTTGCTTAGGCATTATTAGACACAGCTCTATAGGGGAGCAGTGGGTATGAAGTAGAATCGCACAGTAGCACACAGAACAGCTGCAGCAAACATTGCATCAGACTTTGCAACTACAGATCAGGGTCCCTCCCTGTCATGTTTTATTCTGATTTTCACTTCATACCAATAAATGCATAGCAACCCAATGTAAAGCGGAGCATGAAGCAATGTTGAACATTGTCCAATTCCATAATTCATGTATCAACAGGATCCTTTGGAGCTGAACAGATCAGAGGATTTTGTGAACAAATTATGCAAGACAGAGAGTGACGGGGGTAACGGGGGAAATTGTGAAAGGGAAGGCAAAAACAAGTAAAAGTCAGGGGGAAGTTTCAAAACAAGCTGAAGACATCAAGGAGGGAAAGACATCAGATGAAAAAAAATACATTATATATGCAACCTTGTCTCCCAGAAGTTATCTTTATATACAACTAATTCATTTTGACAGTTGTTTTTTAAAAGAAACTTCAGTAATTTCAGTCAGAATTTTCTCAGGGAGCAAAGTGAATTAGTGCAGAGATGGTTGAGGTCGATGGAGGGAGTACAAATCACAGAACCTTGCCACAGAAAACCAAGCTTTGCATCAGAGTCTAGCTTGAGGTAAGGTTTCAGCAACAAAAGCAATTTGGTTCAAGAAATAGTTGCACAATTCGGGAAATACAGTTATTCACGTGTGCAACGAGAGGCAGTGAACTTCAAAATAAAACATGAAACAAATTAAACCAAAACCAAGATTATGAAAACATGAGAAGATTGATCGCACTCTCACATCTATTCAGCAGCCCACATATGAAGCTATAGCTAGCAGCTAGCTAGGTACAGAGTCGTGAAAACTTACAAAATCATCCAACCAGCAGCTCTAAAACATTTCTGTTCCAAACAAAAACAAAAATGTCAAAAAGAGCTTCAACGGTAGTTTATGTACCAGGCTTATTCTGACTGGAACCAGTTACTTCCTGGAGTCTTTGCAGGTTGCTTGGCCCCTGGTCCCACCCACACAAACAAAATAGTCCGCCATGTTTTCATCGTTTGTGGAAGAGTTGTCAATTCTGCGTTTTATTCAAAATGATGTATCAGACCATGTCTCGGCTGGGTCCAGTAACTTCCTGAAGTCTCTGCTGGTTGCCTGGTTTTCCCCGTTTCCAGTAGGCCCATGGATGCTTAAGTAAATTAGCTGGCTGCTCACGGTAGCTGGCGGATACATAGTGTGCAAAAATGTGAGAGACAACAATCTTCTCATCTAACTTTCTCCAAGAAATCAAAAAAGCATGTTTCCCAAAATGTCAAACTTTTGCCTAAAGGTTATGGAAAGATTGTGGGTTTGGTTAAATGTCAAATTAAGCATGTCATACCTTCTGCTTTAAGCCTCTGTGGACTTCTTCAATGCGCCTCAATAAAACCACTGAAATGCTTAGTTGCTATGAGTAGATATTGTAGGATAATGAATCGAAAAGGTTGTCAGTGAAAGTTTTGCAGATGTGTTCAATATCAACACTCTGTGAGTTTCCAAATCGAGCCGATTATTAACGTTTCTTCATCGTGAAATAATATACGTATATAAAGAATAAAACCTGGGCATGTTTGTTTTTAAAATATTTTTTGCTGTTGCAAATCATTATTGTAGAAACGTACTTTTTTAGAGATTGAGTTGATATATCGCTACTCAGTGAAGTAACCTTGAACTGGTGCAAATTAGATATGTGACCATATGAGCCAACAACATCTTTGACATTCTCCCTGTGTGGGGCTAAACCAGTCACACACACACACACACACAATCTTCAGGGCTTTACAAACTCATACACACGTACATAAACTCTGTCCATGTCTGTAGACCACTAGCTCAACTGTTTGCCAATATATCAAAGTGTGTCTCTGTCAGCTGGACGGTTAGACACTAAACACACACCCATGGGGAAGAAAAACGAAAAACAGTTGGCAGCTTCACACACAATTAGAAAGGCTGCAACGGTCTTGCTTTGGGTTCAAAGCATTAACTGCCCCCGCGTATGGCGCGATTTGGAATTCCCTTTAAACGCAGTAACATCTGCATGAAAGTGGGAGCTTGTTTGGCGCTATGTGTTTGTCTGCACACACTTGCACATTTGCATGTAAAGGTTTTTTTTTCTGTCTTCAAAGGAGGAAATGCAGCTAAGCTGAGCATATAGCTAGAGGGAGCAAAAGAGCTGCAGTGTAGCAGCCCTTCAAGCCTACTCTGCATGCTTTATGTGTCCGGCGATAACAATATGTATGCATTTGAACATTCAAAGAGAACAGTGCATATTTGAATAAATTGCAAACTGACAGACCATGCTTTAGAGAATCAGAATGAATAATGTGCAAGGAATTGCTCTCTTGATACATTCAGCTATTCCATACTATTTTTTTTGTAAAATGAGGAGATAAAGCATGAAGACAAACATGGAGGAAAAAAAAAAAAGAAGACTAACATAATAAACGTGCAAACAGTGTCTTTCTTTTCTTGTAAAGCCGGACACAAAACTGTTTAAGCGAAGCCTCGGTCAAATTTCTACAAAAGCTTGTTATTGGGCGAAATATAACTGGGTCTGGCTGTATGTTTGCCAAGTCAAATATGCGGTGATGCATTAGTATCACAGGCAGCTTGTCTGTTTGATAGCAGCAGACGTATCAGTGGAACCTTGCCTCCAGCTAGACGAAGAGTGAGCAGAATCTAACCATCCGATCTGCTGAGCCTCTCCAGGTGAGCTGAGCTCCAGAAACCTGGCTCACAGCTGTCTGAGTCAACTGCTGCTACGTGAGCCTAATCTATCCGACACAGAAACCGCTGTCTGCTGCTTCAAAGAACCTTCTTCAAAATATTCCCCTCCGCCTCTCCATCTCCATCTCCACCCGATCTCTCTGCCACTTTGTACCTGCAACAGTAGGCTGAAAGCTCTCCCTCTGCCTTGTCAAACGAAGAGAACGGGCTTTGAGATGTTATCTTGCTGAAAGCGGCATATTCTGAACCGATGTAACTCACAAAGGATGGAATACCGTACGTTTCGGACTATAAGCCGCTACGTTTTACCCCACGCTTTGAGGCGTCGGCTTATAGTCCGGTGCGCTTTATATACGGATTTTTCCGTAGCTTTTCTCCGCCACAACAACAACCGCAACTTCCGGTTCCGGTCTAACACAACATTTACTAGCTCCAGACACAGAACAGTTGCTACCAGCAACCCCTCTGCTACCAGCTGTTACTCACAGGGTCGCTACAATATGGATGAAGTACCTTTGACCTACCTCTCACTAGGACTGTTAACAAAAAAGGTTGAACGGCAAGATGCTTTTAACAGTACATGTCCGACTCGCTAGCTTCTAAGCTAATTTTAACATTACCGCCAATGGGGAAATGCTAACCGCGATTAGCATTAGCGAATATATAATATATCTTTGTACATCTTTTCATGCAGACATACTTGCATTACAGACTAAGGTCTCTCACGGCTACCAAACGAAAAGCAATGAGGCAATAACTGTTGTTGCTCATAGCTCTGAATAACTGTTGTGCTAGCAGCAACTGGCCAAGCCAGTTAGCCGTAAATGCTATTCAGAGCTATGAGCAGAGAAGATCAGCTTTTTCTCAAGTCTGCCAGTGGATCCTAACAGCGCGGAACAGTGTGAAAGAATCCACCTTCACCAACGGGTTCCGAAACATGTTATGATGTTCATAGAAGAAGACAACTTTAGTACTGTTGAAAGCATCTTGCTGTTCAACGGGGACACCTGCGGCTTATAGACCAGTGCGGCTTATCTGTGTACACGTTCTTTTTTCCTTTAAAAATCAGCTGGTGCGGCCTATATACCGGTGCACTCTATAGCCCGGAAAGTACGGTATATAGAACAAGACAAGTGGAAGAGTTTTGTTCCTTAGACAGGGGTGAAATTTGAGGCATTAGTATGCATGAGTGCATCTGCACGTGCATGCAATCACGTGCATAAATATTGTGCCTTGCTTTACAGATGATGATTAGGAACAATGACATTTAGTTTGGTAAATGCCAGAGCCTAATGGGCAGAGTTAAGAACAGTTAATGATGTCTAGTGTGATGCTCTGCTGACTTAGTGTGAAGACATTAGAAAGACGGAGGGACCTGTTGTCTTTAACAGTCAGAGCTGCGGTTCAGGTGCAATTGAAGGGAAGCGTCCTCGCAGTTAAAAACCCTTAATGTTTGACACCCACTGTTTCCTTTTTGCCTTCCATTCCTCTCTAATTCCTCTGAGTTTACTATTTGTAGCCTCCTTTTTAAAAAAAAGATGACTCCCCACCATCAACTTCCTTCATTTCCTCCCATTCGGACTTGCCTCCCCCCCTTCCCCGTCCAATCATTTCCTCCCCCAGTCGTACTCCGGCATCAATCAACTCTCCACGATAGTTTTAATGGCTTTTTAATGAGCCTAATGTTTTCTGTTTTAATGAACTTCTTACGTCAGCCTTAATCATTTTAGAGGGATGAAAAATGATTGAGAAATGGCCTACATTAATTTAATTTACTGTTCAATCTGCACAGCCCTCTTTACAATCCTGGGTAGGCCAGGGCAAGTAAGAAGGAGCGGAAGGGGGGAGGAATGGAAAGAGGAGTGAAGGATGGCATGATCACAGAGTGGGAAAAGAGAAAAAATAGATAAAAAGGAATAAGCAGGAAGATAGATGCAAAAAGCAAAGAGAGAGAGCCCACAGTGCATGGTACAAATAGGTAAAAAGAGGAGTGGTTGTAAAAAAAGAGAACGGGAATGGACTGGGCGTTGTGCAAGCTGTAATTTATGAGACCATGCTATAGGCCCTGAATAAATGAGCAAAAATATTCAGCATCTGTTGCTACATCTGAGTTTTCTATCTTGCTTTTGTTGATTCTTGCTCATTCTGGCCCTAACTTTTTTCCTTTCACTTTCTCCATCGGTCTGTCTCCTGAGTGAACACTTGAAGTTGTCATTTTGCCAACTTTAAATTAGCGGAGCCAGAAACCAGCTGGTGAGGCCTTATCATCTAGGACTGGAATACCATCGCCTCCTGTCTGCAGTTTGTACGTTGGTTTACCCAAGGACACCTTACCTTGCCAGCACGCTGCGAGAGTCAGCCCTCCGTTTCACTGTCTTAATTGTGAAAAGGCTGCGAATATGCCAAGTCTGGCTGCCAAGATTGTTTTGCACAACCTGAGCTAAGTTGTCCTTTACGGTTTGTGTGTGTGAGAGCGAGTGTATGGCTTCCCTGTCCTCAAGGCTGGAAGCATTACCATGCGCCATTGATTGTACCAGCTGTGGCTGGTTAATATAAGTGCTGATGTGTTTAATGATCCATTGCTGGATTTGTGTTGGACTGGACACAGGTCGAATGAGAAAGTTAATGTTGAAATGAAACACATATATTATTTTATCAGAAACAGATCACTGTCTGTCACCTGTGACGTCTTTCATATAGCTGCGTACCTCTCTGGTTGTGTATGTTTATGTGTGTGTGTGTGTGTGTGTGTGTGTGTGTGTGTGTGTGTGTGTGTGTGTGTGTGTGTGTGTATGTGACAGATGTGCCTGTCCACAAATAGCTGGACATGTTGACCCGGGCTCCGCCCTAACACTGATTGAAAGATGAGATCCAGAGAACAGATGCAGTCCTGCCCCGCCCCTCAGGGTACAGACTGACTGATATGTCTGCCTGTCTGCTTAAGATACTCGATGTGCTGAACCTGCACAGCCAGCTGCCTTCACACCATTTCTGTATTCGTATCCACCTGTCTCAGCTCGGCAATCACTTCACTATTTTTCCATTCTCTGTTAATGTCCAGCCGTCAATCTCCCCTCCTCTGTCCCTCAATCACTTCTTCGCTTACATTCTGCTTTGCCAGTACCCCTCCATGCAACCAATTTCTGAATTCAGAATCGGAATAAAACAGTATTTCAGCTGCATGCTATCATTGTCAGAAAATCTTGACTATTTTGAACTGTCAAGGGGTTTGACCAAATCAATTTCTTGTTAGAAAATCCAAAATATAGGGTTCTACAACCACCAGACGTGGGTTTTTTTCTTCTTTTGTTTCCTTCCTTTGTGTTTTGTTTTTTCAGCATGGTTTTGAATGGTGTGATTTGAAAGCATTGGTATTGTTTGAGATAGAATCAGATTTGTTTCGAAATAGATAACACACACTCCTCAAGATGCTTGATATGCTGTGTGTTGTGGCCTGGAACATATTGAGTGAGCTGTCTTGAATACGTTTCTGAGTGTTTGAATAAGTGGCGACGTGCATTCTGAAGGTTGGGTTTGTAATTTGTTGCAGTTTCCTAGTGGTGGGATATCATTTCATGAGTTATTTACTCTACAACAGGTGGCCAATGGCAAAGACATGCACTCAGTGCATAGCCACTTGAAAATTATGTTATTTAGATGTCTGAGCAGGGTTGTTCACATTAGTGCTGCAAGTAACCAAGGACATTACCACACAGTTTTAACACCGTTCTAAACACACCTACACATTCCACATCTGCCTGAGGCTGGCCTGAACTGATTTATCCAGGTCACCAGTCTGCACATGAAACATGTGGCCATTATAGGAAGGGGCATTGCCAGACTGTTAGCACCGCTAGGCCCCAGGCTCTTGAATCACACCTTTGTTTTACTGTTCCAAAGAATCATCGTGCTGTCACACTGCTAAAATCGCTCTGAAATCTTAGTAAACACTTTATTACATTTTTAATGTGAGCCAGCCATATGCACACTAAAGATGCTGCAAATACTGAAGCCCAGGAGACGGAATGAAATGCATCCATATAAAGCTGGAAACGACAACAAATGATTGTCATCGACTTGTGCAAATTAAGCTCATTCATTTTCCAGTGATGGCAATGTTGGTCTCTCAGCCGGTCAGTTTAGCATCTTGGCCCACTTTGCGTTTCAATGCAAAACATCGCAAAGCAAAACGGATTTCAATGGTGTCGAATGTTGCCGTCACAAAAACACTCACATTCACATTCATTTGAATTTAGTGGCTGCTACTAAACCAGGATAAAGTACATTGTTTGGGAAAATTTGTCAAAACGGTGCTTTGTAGGTATTGAGATTTCCTTTTTTATTTTCAGAATACAACCACAGACATTTTTTTAAATCTCGACAGAGGACCTTCTTCTCATAAGCAGCAGAGGATGGACTGATTAATGGATGGATAGATAGAACTGATGCTTTTGTCTGAGGATGCTCGAAAAGATTATTGCTGAAAATAACAGCGAGCTTTCTGCTTTCTCCAAAAGTCTTTGTGGGTTCAAATGCAGAGTCCTTGCTCAAAATAGTTGAATATATTTGTTTCTTTTGCTCCAATCTTGCAGATAGTGAAGTAAAAGAAAACTAATGTATGTCACATAGTGTGTCTAGTGCAGGGGTCGGTGACCCGCGGCTCTTCAGCCCCTCTGTTGCGGCTCCCTGAGTACATCCACACTAAAACGACCTCCGTCAGCATCGTTTTCGAGATGATCTCCGTCCAGACTAAAACACCTGAAAATGAATATCACGTGACTATTCACGTACACTGGGGATGCGGGTGGGTGCCGGTGTAAACAGGAAGTAGATTGGTAGCTCAAAGACGCTAACCGTGACTTCAGACGTGTTAAATTGTCCTGGTAGTCGATCGGTAATCAAGACTATTGTTGTTTGTGAATTTCCGGGTAAGGGTCACGTGATAGGGGTGTGACGAATCAGGGAAGGACATGTCGTGACTGCTAAGAACCAATCACGTACTGAACGTGGGCGTCTACGTCATCGTTTCTAAACTTATTACGAGCGTCCACACGAAGAGGTAACCCGGAGTTTTCAAACTCCTCCGTTTTTCGGTGCTCGAAAACTCCGGCGTAGTGTGGACCCTCAGTGTAAACGTAGCAAAACACATGCGTTTTCAAATGGAAACGGAGTAGTGTGGAGAAGGCCTCAGGCTTTGCCAAGAAATAACATGGAAATAAATAACGGTTATTTTTATTTTATTTTTTGCACAGTGGACAATCGTTTTAAAGGGAACACCTCTTATCGTGGCGTTTGACGTGATACTGTGTCACTGAAAATAAAAAATATTTAATATTATGTCAACTAAAATGTGCGTCACATCCTATTATGTCGCTGTCAAGCGCCTTTCCCTGCAGGTGGCTCATCATGAGTTGCAGACCCCCGCACTTTATAAGCTGTGATATCAAATAGCTTTTGCGGCTCCAGACGAATTTTATTTGCTGGAAAATAGGGCAAAATTGCTCTTTGGATAGTCAAGGTTGCCGACCCCTGGTCTAGTGTGTATTACCAAAGTGTAAAACTTATCTTGCCCTTTAACTTGTTAGTCATTGCCTTCACTCTTTTGGCCTCCTCATGTTACATTTTCAATCCTGTACATGTCTTCACACAGACCCATCAGCCAATCTCCAGACCTTCAAACTGACTCATTATGTAACCATCTCCACATAGACAGGTAGGCTAGGCATGTCACAGTCAATCTACTCCCCCAAGACTTTAACAAGCTAAAGTGGATGGAGAGGCCATTTCACAGGCTGACCCTCAACCAAAAAGAAACTAGTTCTGGACAAGTCCTTCCCTCAAATACGTGTATAGGTGTGTGCGTGTGTGTGTGTAAGTGTGTGTGTGCTCATACTGTATGTGCAAACACGGTGAGATTCTCCCCCAGCCGAAGGACACTTACATAAGACTGTCAGAGTGCGACAGGGAATGAGATGGTGGAAAGGAGGCACGGTAAAAGACTGTGTGTGTGTGTGTGTGTGTCTGTCTGTCCGCCTGTCTGTCTGTGCACGTGGGTAGGGGAGTTGCTGGAGGATAATTAAATGTAATTTTGTCAGCTAACCCTCTCCCGCTCCCTTTTCAGACATGGGAAACTAAAGAAGTAGAAAGAAACCAGATGTGGACGGATGTATGTGCAAGTGGGTGGGTGAGAGAGAATGAGACAGCTTTAATTCCCAGACACCACGCCGTTGGGGCTGGAGGTGAGATTGAACATAGCCTGGAAGCTACTGCTTTGACAGCTACCCTAAATATACCCAGTAATGTTTTCACTCACACTGGACTGAGGGAGATCTAATCTTAGTCTGGATGCACATTACAGGCATACATAAGCCCTCACACAGTCTGTGTGACGATCAAAAGCAATGTTTTTTTCATCAGATATAATGGACAAGGGGCGTAGGTTTGCATATGGACGGTAGAGACATGTCCCGACCAATATTTTGGGAGGAAAGAATTGTCCCAAGACATTGGTCTGTAGTGGTGAGGTGACTGGAGAGTGTCGCGCATAACGGCGTCTCCATTGCGCTCTGTGCGCCTGACAGCACATCCATGGTGACTTCAGCGATTTTTTTGGTGTTTTTTTGCACAGTATTAGAAGATATTCTCTGAAACTATTGGCGCTCTGTTGTGCCATTCTTTAATGCAGTTTGATGTTATATTTCTACAACTGATGGTGGTGATTTCATCAGCTGCTCCACAGCAAACCACGAGTGTTATGTCGAGTTCTTGATGCACGCCAAGATCTATGCATGCACCTCCAAAGAGCGTGCTGAAGCGAAACGTAAAGAATACCAGACATTTGAATGATTTCTACGGTAAAGTATGGTTTAAAAACAATAAAAAGCTCTTTGTGGGCTTCATAAATAATATAAAGTCTATAGTTTATAAACGTTTAGAGTCATCAATATTTGATTAGACTCAGTAACCTAGCTTTTCCTTCATACGATTGCAAGGTTTCTTTGATTTTTAAATATTTTTGCATATCAGACAGCAACACTAAATTGTTATTTTAAATTGAGGTTTTTAAATGCAGACAAATGTCACATTCACTCTGTCCAAGTCGATCAACTAAAGTATGTGCTGATGACACCATTTTATTAATTCCGGGTTTGATTTGAAGTGATCTTACTGGGTTAAAGTTAAAGGGTAAATGCATGTTTGGTAGAAGAGATTGGCTGACAAGTAATGGGTCCCCTTTTATTTCAGTTTAGGCTATAAGTTGTTATTAAATATATGGAAATATCTTCTGATAACCTCATTTCATTCATAGATCATAACCAAAGTTAAAATGTGGAGCCATGATTCGACTGAGGTATATTTTTTTTACCTGCCTAGACTTGCAAGCTCCTTCCTTAGACTAGGTGAGTGTTAAATGTATAAGATTAATACTGTTGCCTTCAAAACGGCCGAAAATATCAACTGGTAACATTGTTTGATCCTAAAGTGTATTCAAAGGAACTTAATAAGTGGATGCAATACTGATATTTTACCTGCCAGGATTTGCATCACCGTTATTTCAGTCACGATTAATGCTACATAGACACGTTTATAGATCAATTCAAATAAATTGAAAAGTTAAAGACACAAAAGAGGAGGGACGAGTAACTCATGCCGACACGTTTGTTGACTCAGCAGAGACTGTAATGTTAAATGAGAAGAGTTGATCTACAGGAGAATAAATGTTTGAAAGCAATAAAAAACGACTTACCGCATATTTACTTCTTTATATTCCATTATATTTTAATATTTTTAATTGTCACCTGGAGCCCGCACTTAGTGTTTTCATTTACAGAAATACAGACTTTTCAACCATAAATTTATGCCGAAAATACACCACAATCCAGGAAATTAAGTATTTGATGCTCAAATCCCCCCCCCCCCCCCCTACGCCCCTGGTCCTGGATAATAATTAAAAAAATCGGAGGAATATGTGCAGAGAGAGTGAATTTACAGTTTGAGAAAGGCTGTCTTCTTCAAGTCTCATAATCTGGATGATTTGGATGTACTGTTCTTTGTTTTCCCATCTTGTTTAGTCAGCACATTTTTATGGTCTACCTAAAGCACTCTGTAGACATGATGCATCACCCTCATGATGAGCCTTGGGGCTTCACATTCATCCTCATCTGCGAATAAACTTCAAGGTTTATAATTCCCCTTCCGTCCTTGCATTCCTCTGTTTTGAGATTGTGCTCTGGCCATTCGGTACTTTGTCAAATAAGTCATGGAGGGCCCCAGAACATATTTTTTAGAAAGACACACACGGTCTCTGAGATACGTGTCATGGGAAATTGCTGCAGCTCAAGTAATTTCCATATATCAAGCAAGTAGGTTCAGCGCAGCATTTCTTTACTGTATTATATCTCTGTTGCAGTTGAAGGACTGTTCTCCTGCAATGATAGAATGTTTCTTTTTGTCTTTGAGTGTGCAGTTATTACGAATCAAATCTTAATCGACAGTCAGCCCATGCGCCATCAAAGTTCACTTTAAACAGCTGCATATTCTCCACATCCTCACATTACATCTTCTGTATGTAGAACCTGGAGAAATATATAAACAAGTATTTCCAGACCATAAACCGAACTTAGTAAAATCGAACTGACAGCTGATAGCTAAAGACACAAAATGTAAGCTTTTGAGTTACCAGGAGTCATATTTCTCCTGATTGTGGATTCTGCATAGAATCTGTAGGCAACAGGACAATATGTTGGCATTGAAAGCGTTGTGGTTTCTCTATAGTTTGTGTGGTATTGACTAATCACATTCAGAGCAGTCTTTGGTTGATTACAGATAAACGGTCCGTGTGGAGAGCAAAAGAGGTGGAATACATTGGGCGAAAGGCAATCTTGGTGCCCACTGACTTGTAAAATGGCTACTTGTGAAACAATTTGGTCGCACAAGTCGTCGCTCAACTCCAACTGCAGTTCTTGCGTCTCAAGTTGCTAATTGGAAAGTAAAAAGAAAAGGAAGCCATGCCCCAAATTTCCACTGGCGAGACCGGAACCCAAGGAATATAACCCCTTCGTGTAACGGGGCTGACCGCCTCCCCTCAACTACCGGCCCCGTGCCAACCTAACGTCAAATCTAATCTAAATCTAATTCAATTAAATCTAATTTGTTAAGCAGTCTGTCTCCAGAAAGCACTGAGAAGAAACTGATACCAACCCTTGATCAAAGTCCTGACGAGACAGAAAACAAGTTCCAAATTGTCCGAGCAATTGAGCACTACGGGGAAAAGTATGTTGATCGTATGTTTGTATTAGTCGGAGACAGGACAAGGAAGCCTGTTCAAACAATAGATCAAAGCCATGAGTGTAACTTTTCGCTTTAAGATCACTTTGGATTGATGGACTGTGGAATCTCTGTGTGACATGTTGTTTACTTCAAGTTCTCAGTTAGATGAGAGATGTGATTGCAGGTGTGTTCATTCTAACCAATTGACTATATTTGAGTTATTAGTTCATTTCAACATGTTGATTGTTGTTCAGCGTTAACAGTGACATGGATAATGTGTCTGCCTATGCGATGCCAGCTTGTGATGGGCTTTGGGACTGAAAGAGAGAGAGAGAAAGCCGTTCATTTAAAAGTGCATTGATATTCATCGCTCTTGTCCTGTTGCATATTGCGATTGCAGATCAATCAGTAAAACACTGAAGGAGAGCTGTATGTGTCCTGTTGGTTCTTTATCGAGCCACTGCAGTGCCGGTGGCAACACCATCACTAATGCTTGTTGTTGGAGACACACTAATTATGGATGTTAAGAGCAAACTTATAAATGTGCCAAGCATCATAGTTTGTGACTCAGCCCAGAAAATGACACAGAACCATCTGGGCGTCAAAGAGATCATCATTAATGTGGGAACTAATGGCATTTTAGTCAGTTTGTTGCCTCTGACGTGGAGGTTGGAGTCATGTTCTCTCAGTGATCAGCTGAGGACCCGAAGCTTCACCTCAACACCTTCTCACCGAGCAGAAAGGAAATATGACACCGGCCATAGAACTGCTTGTTAAACCCAAATGTCACTGCCACCCTTCTGCATGATTAGTGGAGTCATCAAGCTCCAGGTAAAAAAGAAACACTTGTGATTCTTAACATTTTCCTTATATCAAACCCTACTATTTGTATTTTTATAGCAGCCAGTTTTTTTTTGAGCAAAAGCTCGTCAATAATTTAGTTTTCTGCCTTTGCCATGCAGTATTCATTTTGCGTATGGGCACAAGGGATCCACCAGAAACGATGCTCGCACATGCTGGACGTGATGCAGAATCTGCTGCTGCATGCGCACATTTGATACGATGTGGAAGACGACATTTGACCACGAGTGTAGTTTTTATTACTCCTGTCAACATTATTGACCGTTTTCTTTAATCTTATTCACAAAAAGCGTGATACAATGAATCCTCTCAAGCACTCTGTTTCTTTGAGTTGCACCATAAGCTGATACTAAAGTTGCTCTTTGTTAAACAATGCATCTGCAATGTTATTGCTTTCACTAAGGATTGATACATGTGATTTCCAACAGTTTGGAAATACACCAGCTGTTTCCAGCAATGACTGTGTGTCACGAATTCAACCAGGACTGAAATCTGGATGAATATGATTTATGACTTAAAGAAAGCAACACTTCACAGAAAGGAAGGTTCATCTTTTTGTCACGATACCATTCTACAGTCCATAAGTCAGAATAACCAGAACAACATTTTTAACCCTGCCCTGTCCGCTGAATACGGTGTGGTTGTTAGTTCTCATTACAATAGTTTGTGCTGAATAAGCAGAGTGCTTTGCAGCTACACAGTTGGAATTGAGTTTAAAAGGTTTCTCTTTTTGCTATGGCCTCCTTTTTTCTTCACAAGCATTTTTTGCACAACACTGTGCCAGAAGACTGAGATTTCTTACTAATTATTTGCTCTACTCATTCCCCTCATGCATTTTGCATTATGAATGCCTTCAGAAAACAGCTAAGAGTTTGGCTTTTTCTTCGTATTGTGATATACAGCGGCTCGAGAAACCCACCACTCTGCCATGTATAATAGTAGACCTGCATAATTCAACACCCCTCTGACATTCACTTGTCTGTGCATGTGTGTGTGACACACACTGGCCCCTGGCTCTGTAGCTTTGCCTCAAAGAGGGGCTTTTACTAAAGTATTGGTGAAAGGAGAATGTTGATTCCAGCACCAATAGGGTGCGAGGCTCCTCTTCTGTCATGTTGTGCTGAATACATTTACACCATCAAGTGCCTCTTGAAGTCTCCTTAGATATAAGACCGAACCTTCTGACTGAGAACTCCACTCAGCAGGTACCAAAGAATAGTTTCACCTTAGAACTACATGTAAAGATTCATTCTGTCTTACACAGAGGTGCAGCAGTGACATTTGATTTTTGCATCATATTTGCCTTCAACGCAGTGATGGAGAAAAGACAGTAATAGCACTGAAACCTTGAGCCAGGAGCTAAAACTGTCAGGAATTCTTGCACGACGTAAGTTTTTGTTTTTCATTTTACCTCTTTTCACCGTTCACCATTGTCCTGTTGTCTAGGCTGTGAATTGTTTCTGGGCGGTGCACAACCACAGATGGATCCGCAGTGGGGTTCTGCTGGTGATTCATATTAATGGACCTGACCCCAATCACTCCTTCCCTTTTTCTTCTTCCAATCTTTCTATGTCCCTCCCGCTGCGCACTGTCTTTCTCATCCCTTCCTAACACCCAGGAGACAGATGGACCAACACTCAACTTCACACCATTTAGCTTTTCAAGGCTACTAAAATAGTGTGTGTGAAGAGGTGGAGTGAGTGAGCTGGGGGGGGAAAAGGGCCGTGTGTGTGTGTGTGTGTGTGTGTGTGTGTGTGTGCGTGTGTGTGTGTGTGTGTGTGTGCGTGTGTGTGTGTGTGTGAACAAAGGAGAGAGAGAGAATGAGCAGATGCAATGCCTACATAAAACATGTCTGTGTGCTTGCACGTCGCGTTTAGTGCATGCAGTCGTGTGTGTGTGTGTGTGTGTGTGTGTGTGTGTGTGTGCGTGTGTGTGTGTGTGTGTGTGTGTGTGAACAAAGGAGAGAGAGAGAATGAGCAGATGCAATGCCTACATAAAACATGTCTGTGTGCTTGCACGTCGTGTTTAGTGCATGCAGTCGTGTGTGTGTGTGTGTGTGTGTGTGTGTGTGCGTGTGTGTGTGTGTGTGTGTGTGTGTGTGTGAACAAAGGAGAGAGAGAGAATGAGCAGATGCAATGCCTACATAAAACATGTCTGTGTGCTTGCACGTCGTGTTTAGTGCATGCAGTTGTGTGTTTGTGTGTGTGTTTGTGTGTTTGTGTGCACATGAGGGTGCTGGTGTGAGGTTGGCAGGCAGGGGAATGTGGGAAGTAAATGAAGGACTTAGTGCTCTACACGACTGACTGGTCAAATGTATGATGCTACCTTGAGCTTCCCTGGCTCCATTCAGACACTCAAGCTCTTCTGGTAATAGAGACTGAGTGCTGCTCTGTACCAAGTCAAAGACCTCCACTGCACTGCCTGCATACAGTATCGGTAAATGGTGAATTAATGGGATGAAAAATGTGCTCCTACTATAGGAGTTAGAAACAGGACACATTGGTCAACTTTGTTTATTGTCATTTCTGGCAATAAATAATATATTAGATACAGCTGGTGTGTTTTAATTTGTTGCCATTAGATATCCTGCAAATACTTTGTATTTAATCTATTTCTATGTCTTCTGAGACTTGTGTTTGATGTTTTATGTCTTCTGTATGACCTAAAACAAAAAGGTATTTTGTCAGAATTTCTAATCAATTGAAAATTTTAGTCAGTGTATAACTTTATTGGGCAAAAACAACCAAAAATGTCATCACCATGATTAGCATTTTTCACATCATAGTAGGAAAAGCACACATGCTCTGTTCTATCCTGGTGTCCCGGTAAGCCATGAAGAGTGTGACAGTAAGCCAGCATGCACAATAAAAGGATCCTGAAACTGAAGCCGCTAAATGGAATTCAGCCATCATTCATTGCATTATTTACTCCCTGGTGTTCCCTCCCTTTGACAAGTCAAAAAAAACGTCCTACTACACAGTGTCACATTTTCATTTTGTATGGAATTAAGGTCACACTACGAAACAACGTAAAGCTTTTTAATAAACCATGCCTTCACCCTGCTCCACTATTTATAGCTGAATAGACATTGTGGTGAGAATGAAAATGTGTTTCATATATTAACTTTTTAAAGCAACAAGGACGAGAGAAGTGCTCAAGGTGGTCTGAAACATTGAAATTTGGACATTTACAATTCCATCACAAGTGGGCAAGCTGTGAAATGATACAATCAAAAGCTACGGAACCGCGACTGGATGGACCTTTGAGATTGAGGTGAGATTGTTTTGTCAAGTTCATGCAATTGCAATACATTTATAAATGTTGAGATTAAGTCATTGTCAGTGTATTCCAGTGTTGAAAAACAGGAGTTCAGGCTGGCCCAGTCAATGAAGTCTAAACTATTGCTCCAACACTTAATCTATTCTATATCTATATAATCTATAGAAACACTAGCAGCTCTATCCCCATTCCATTTCAGCCTGTGACAGTGTCTTTCTCTTCTCACTGCACCTTTAACTTTACGGTGTGTGACATCATTGAATCCTCTTATTAATGCAAGCTAAAGGTAGAGGATCCAGTCCATCGAACTTCACTGAAACCAAACCAAAGCTTTTGGCCAATTGTAACAGGATGTCTCCCTCTACGTCGGGATGACAAGCTGTACTTTGATATCTGAAACCATGATTCTCTCCTTGAAGTAGATGATGAAATTGTGGTGCAAGGGCCACGGTAATGCAGCTGCTGTATTGGACCACGGCGACAAAGGCAGAGCAGAGCCACAAGGACAGACTCTCATTTCCCCATTCAGTTCTTTGTTCTGACCCTCACCTGTGGGGACAGGTTTTGACAGTAACTGAAAGAATAAGGTCTTAGACACACATACAGTGGCCAAAATTAATTTTACCCACAGGTCGATTGGCCCCAACCTCAATGACAGCATGCGGATGTGACAGGGCCCGCCGGCTTTTATCGATGTGGTCAGGTCACCGTGCTCACTGCTCTAGCTCCACTGATGCAAAGAGGTTTGTGCACACAAGGACAGGGAAGGAATTCAAAATTCAAAGCTGCAGTAGCTACCCATTATCAATACACTGAACGGTCCCTGCAGTCTGGTATATCGGCCAAACTAAACAGAACTAAAACTGAGGATTGCAGAACATAATAATGATATTCACACTAATAATCTTGAGCGTGTAATCATTGCGTGAATGCAAATCATGGATCGGCCCTTACGCTGAAATTCTGGGGTATTGAATAGATTGAATAGATCCCCGAGGACAAAGAACATTGCAAACAAGCTGTTATGCAGAAAAAGCTACAGGATCGACACAGTGAACTCAATTGAATCATGGATTAAATGAGGATGTTAATGTGTGTGTTTTTGTGAGGGTGTTCTGAGAAATGAATCGGAAAAAAATGTCGGACAAAAATCATTAAAAAGTCATAGTACAGGATGTTGAAAAAAGTCATTGTAAAGTATATCAAAAAAGTCAGAGTATACTATGTCGAAATAAGTCGTTTAAAAGTCATAGTATCTCAAAAAGTTATAAAAAAAAGTCAGAAAATATGTCGATGAAAAGACATAAAAATGAATAGTATAATGAGGCATAAAAGTAATATAGTATGTCGAAAAAATTCATAAAGTCATAAAATAGTCATAGTATAGCATGTCGAAAAAAGTAATTGTATGGTATTTAGAAAATAGTTGGTAAGTCTAAATAAGTCATGGAATAGTAAGTTGAACAAGTTATAAAAAAATCATTGAATAGTATGTTGGAAAAAAGTCAAAAGAAAATCATTGTAAGGTATGTCCAGAAATCACAGTGTAGTATGTCGAAAGAAATCAGAAAATAAAAATAAATAACTTTTAAAAAGTCATAAAAAATGTCTAGAAAAACTGTTTTCTTTTTGAAGAAGGCACCGTATAGTATGTCCAAAATAGTCATCGTATATTGTCAAAAAATATCATTAAAAAGTCTGTCAAAAAGTATGTCGAAAAAATCATAATGTATTTTGTCGAAAAAAAACATTTTTCAACAAATGGATCAACGTAAAACTCTGCAGTTCAAAACATCAGCCACTTCTGTTTTAAAAAGCACATAAATAAATGTAGGAGTCATCTCTAAGTCACAGAGAGTATTGTTGTAAGAAACAACCAAACTCATTATGAGTATAATGTAACATAAATTAGAAGTTGCGCTTTGTAAGAATTCACAAATTTGATTCAGTTCACTTTCCGATTCATTTGGACCAGTCCAGCAGCTGTAGTTCATTTTGTAGTGAAAGGTTATGGAACCGAAAACCAAACATTTGAACGCATGTTTTTATTAAAAAATGTAGCAGCATAATCTGAGGGCCAACCTGAACTTTTGAGTTCATACAGTAGAAGATGATGGACAAAGTTGACAACATGGATGCAGGGCCAAAGTGAAGTAATTCTGCCGTCCACACCTTTGTTCAGGAACACAGCACTCGTCTGGGGAAAAAAGAAAAGAATGACATGAGAATTTGCATCGCATTCACATACATGTGTACCTACTACTACTACTACTACTACTACTACTACTACTACTACTACATCAAATACAACTATATATGGTTCTTACATTTTGATGAATAAGTGTAAATTTAGGGAGCCAGCATATGATTGACATAATGGTATACTGTACAGTATATCATTATATATTTCAAATATACTTCAAATATAAAAAGAGTATAATTTAAGTTAGCTATCAGCATGTATATTAGTACATACACAGTCATATACTTAAATTGTACGAAGTATGTATTAAGTTGTTCCAATTTAGCACAAACAAATATACTAAATACACTTCAAATTGTGCATAACTACTATTTAATCACAACTAAAATATATTAAGTACAAAATAAGGTGTTCCAAAATAGCACTCTTTAAGTATACTTATGATTAGTAGGGCTTCAAGTATACTCAAGTATGCTAAAATTAAATATACTTAGCATATTTATTTTTCACCTGGGGTAGTATGAATTTTGTATGGCTTTTTTTTGGCATACTATATTATGACATTTGTTATGACATACTATACTTTTACTTTTTATGAAATGTATTATAACATTGTAATGGCATACTATACTTTAACATTCATGACATTTCAATGACATGCATTAGGCATACTAGACTTTGATTTGTATGCTCTTTCATGGTATACTATAATGTAACTTTTTACGATGCACCATACTATAATGCATGTTATGCCATTTTTAATAGCGTACTTTACTGTGACTTTTTCTCATTTTTTTCATGACATAAAGTGTACATTTTTTACGACATTTTTTGTGTCTTTGATGGCGTACTATACTATGATGTTTATTATGACAATTTCTATGACATTTGTATGGCCCATTATGCTCGATTATACTTTTAAGAAATAGGTTTTATGGCATACTGTAGTTAGACTTTTCTAAGATATACTATAAAATGATTCTTTGTAGTATACTATAGTATGACTTTTCTATGACATTCTATACTATTCTATTTTATGACATTCGTTATGGTATGTTTATGACTTCCTATATTATGATTTATATGACATGCGATATCAGGATTTGTTATGGCTATACTATGCCATTGTAAGGCATACCTTACTATGACACACTATACTATGACTCCTATAAAAATATACATCCTAAATTTGGACTTGTATTATGGCATAATATACTTTGACTTTGTAACGACATCTTTGAAGGAATTTTCTCTAACAAACTACACTATGACTTTTCATGCCATTTTTAAGGCATACTCTACTATGATCGTTAATTATTGTGAAATTTGTATGGCAAACTATACATTGACATTTTTAATGATTGTTTATGACTTCATTATACGATGGGAATTCTATACTGTTATGTTTTTATGACCTTTTTATGGTCAACTATACTATGATTTCTTTTTTTCAATCTCAACTTACATACTGGACTGATATTTTCATGAAATCTTTTTTAAAATGTTATTGTATACTACACCATTATATTTTTATGACTTTTTAGAGCATACTATACTGTGATATTTATATTTAAGTTTGATGACATTTTATGGCCTACTGTACTATACTGTTTCATGACATTTTCATGTCACACTTAACTCTGGTATTTTTATAATATTTCTAGTTCTGTGATTCTACCTGATTCACATGAATCCGACCTGGTGGAACAAGCATTAAGAATAATTATATAAAAATAGCCACCATTGATGGAAATATTTAGCTCCGTAGGGTTTAGTGGAGTTATGGTATTATTTTTTGATATATAGCCAAAAGTATAAAAGTGATAAAAACTGTTTATTTTTTGATGCTTCGTTACGTGTTGAATATCAACATGAAACAATGTTATTTTACTCCTCACTTTACACATTTGTATTTACTGCACCACCTTTATTGTTTTTGTACAAAGTGTCTTGATCAAGGTGACCCGAACACCAAATTGTGCCAAGTATCACCTCAAGTAAAATAAATTAAATCCATTTTAAAATGGATTCTCTGTAAAATGTTCCGCCCATGACAACTTATTTAGTTTGAATAAATACATGATATGATATTCATATTGCTTTGAGGTGTAGGGCACCCCCACAGCACCGTCTCCAGAGTGGTCTCACACTTTTTCGGCAATGTGAGTCACTATAATGATAAATTTCATCACTTTCTGCCGTATTTTGCTGTATAAAATATTTTTGTTTCAATCATTGTCATCAAATTTATGAAAAAACATGATCATGTCTTATTCTACCTCAAATAGGGGCATCTGAAAATCGAAAGCCCCTTCGAGGATTTTTGCCTGTACTTCTGAAATCTAAACTCTGCCCCTGCCTCCATTATTATTTTATAAGTTCAAAGTGTTGGACGTGTGTACAGGATCTAATAAGCTATTTTGTGAGCTATAACTTGAGCCACATTTCTTTAGCCTATATTATTTTTGGCAAATTGGTATCATCAACAATATGTATAATTAGTTATTAGCAGTTTCAGTTGGCAATGTACCTATGGATGTAAAAATGATTCTCACTGGACTATTTTGATACTGAAGAAAACTTAAAAACGTGATGATTCTCGGGCAAGTTCTGCAGTCACGAGTGTCTTTTTTTCTCGGATTCCTGAGCATATTTATGGGTGTTCATTTTCGATACAACCTCAACCTAAATAATATATATCTGTATCACGTCTGTGTGTTCAGATTTGACAGATTTAAGAGTCAGCAAGAAAGTTCGAGTTTTGACGCAAATTGGCGCAAAGGGTTTGGAATCAGCTACAAAACACACACACACACACACACACACACACACACACACCTGCAAGAAAAATGAAATGTTAAAGTCTCAAGCATGCTGGTACCTTTCAACATGCATAGCACACAAAACCAATTATAAACCTCCTATAACGTACGCATGCATGCACACATGAACCCACACACGCACACACAAACACAACCTCAGCCAAACTTTTATTGAACAAGAATCCAATTACTTAACCCACCTTCAGGTTCCGTGTCCTCTTTGCTCTTCCACCTTGACATGTCTGCGTTAATATCTGCTGACAGCCTCTGTCCACCATGCACATGCACACACAAGCATGCAGCTGATCCCCATAAGAGTCTGATTAAATGACAACTGTGATGCCCATTTTCTCCCTCCCAGGGTCAATGCATACCAATGAGAGAGAAATCACAGTCCTTGGTATGTGAATGACAAAGAGAAAGAAGGGGGGTTTTCCTGTGTTCCTGCAGTACTGAATAAAGCCATGTGGATTTTTTTCCCATCACCTTTTTTAATGTCTCCTGTTCATAGGTCTCCATGACATCTGGATCTTTATTGTTCCCAGTCCATAGATCACTTATTAAGTCGAGTAATGAGGAGGTCATGCATAATTTCATTTGCTCTAGTGCTACCTGGGGACACTTTCTTACTTCACTAAAACCTATGATAGTTTCCTTTTGAAAGGCTATAACTCTCTTTCAGTAGCAGGCATTGGGGTCACAGATGCTAAATGGGCCATTTATAGATTCCTGGTAGAAGGAGAATATTGTGTTGAGTCATTTCAGACCTCTTATTGAGGCTATTTGACTCCACGTGGTTCAATTTGCTCCCGCTGATCTATCTGATAAAGGACCAACCTTTCAAATCATTCGTGGAGCGATGCTCCAACACACACACACACACACACACACACACACACACACACACACACTCTCTCCCACACCAAGTGTATAAAGGATGTTTTTTAAGAAGAGGCGATTTCAGTTAAGCAAATCGAATATCAATGTTATCATCCAATAGATATTCTTACAAGCAGTGGTCTGGGACTGCCAATAATTATGGTCAAATACAATTATGTCCAGAGCAATATGGCTTCAACCAGTGCACAATTTTGAGCCCAGCGGTGCTGCATGCTGTTTTGCAGCTCAACAATCACAATTTAAATACCATTTCCATTTATACGCGACATCTGCTGGCATCATAATAATAGATGTATTTAGCCACTATAACACACATTGTTTGCATTGGAGAGAAAAAGCATACACAACCTATCATTTCCCTTTGTTTTGTTGTGCTGTATTTCCATTTGTCTATGTTTGTATAATGCATGTGATAACCCTGCATGGCTCGCAGACGCGCCACCCGACTGGCTTTCATATGGAGAAATATCAAATCACTGCATGCACTTTAAAAAATGTATGTCCTTGGAGGCGGTTCATGTATGACAATCGGAGACTCAGAGATGGGGGAATGCTGTCTGTGTGATACTGCACATGTCCCCCCCCCCCTGTCCTTTCCATTGGTCGGTTGTCCTGCAGGGATGCTAGCCAAGCTTATCAGTCTGTTACAAATCAGGCAGAGAAATTGCAGCAGTAACATCTCTCCCTTTTCTCTGCTCTCGCTCACCAGGATCACTCGAGGGGATTGAGGCGCTAGGAACAGCACAAATCTTCACTTCCTTCCTTGCCTTGCATCTACCTTTGATTTTTGTCCTCTTCTCCCCTCATGCCGAAGAAACGTTACATGTCCGTGTTCTGCTCAATGTGAAACTTTGTTTTAACTGATGTGATGCGTTCAAAGCAGCATTTATGTTACTTTATATTTGGTATTCAATTGGCTGCAGTTTTGAGTTCATGATCCAGCATTAGTTATTCCGGCTTTCGCATATTCCACGTCAGAAATGGCTCACAGGTTAAACATCCCACTGCGACGCCTCCGCTCTCCCTCATCTAAATTCCCATTCATGACTGCAGTGAATTTACAGACAACACGTGGAGGAAACGTGGGCGTAGCTTTCACCCAAATGTACCTAAAAGTATGATGAAAGGAACCACAAAGATTTAATAAGGTTGGGCCCTTGGGAATTTGAGTTGCAGTCACGGGTCAAATGTGTTTAATGATGTATTTTTCCTGTGGATAATTGGCCACGTGAAAGAGGCAGCGATACTAATTCCACCACCGACAGTAGCCTCAGCACTGCCAGTGGTGGAATTTGACCTGAATGGGACCTGACAAAAGGATCACAAGATACATCTGAGAGGTCACAAGATGATTGACAGCATAGAAATTCTCAAAATGATGTTTAATTTATCTGATATTTCTCGAATCTCAGCTTCTTTCCTTGAAATACTGGACAATTTTAAAGCTGGGGTTAGTAATCCTTAGAAACTACCAATCGTACACTACATAAAAATTAAAAAAAATCCAACAGATAAAATAGGACTCGGGCTGGCCGAGCAACAGGAGACGGTTGTGCCCACACCTTTGCAGAGTCCTGCTCCCTCGTGGCCTCCTGGATAGGCCTGTTGCACTTGATGTGCGGGCCAGCAGAGCGCAGGACTCCGGAGGGTTTGCATCGGTGATGCTTGTACGACACACAAGCATGACTGTATGACATGTCTTATACCGAATGCATAATAAAATATGCAGCTCCTTTTTGCCCTCATCAGATCGCCACTGCTGCAGGTGGTGGTGGTTGAGTGTGGTTTGTGTGTGTGTGTGTGGGGGGGGGGGTTCAGCCCCTCCATGTGAAACAGCTTAAGTAAGCACCATTTCCATATGTCAGATTCTGATAATGGACTGCCTTGCCATCACAGAATTACCCCGACACCACACTGCCAGCCAAGTGAGTGAATTAGTTAATGTCCAAAAATGGCGGCATTTGCACTTCCCTTACTTTTAATGTGTTGTACGTGTGTGTGTGTGTGTGTGTGTGTGTGTGTGTGTGTGTTCAGGGGAGCTTGTGCATCGAGAGCGTGCTTAATGACTTTTTCACCTCTCACACGTGCCTTGAAGACACATTTCAGTTTACATTTGCGGTATTGAATTTATAATTGCTTGTTGGCCACATAACTTCCTGCATAATGAAACGCTTTCATAATAATCAATAAAGGAAATGGAGCGGGCCTATTTAAATGTTGCAATAGGAGAAACCCATCAAGCTGAACCGATGCTTTCAGTGCTGCAGTGTGCGTCCATATCAGTGAGTGTAGCATCTATACAGGAGTGGATTCCATTTCAAAAATCTCCACTTTGGTGACCTCTATTTTTCTTTCCTGAGCGATGACATGCAGGAGGTGAGGAAGGATGGATGTCTGCCTGCGGTGTTGGAACTGGTCCTCCCTTAGGTGCCCCATCGCCCAATCTCTCTGTAGCCAGCTCACAGTGGATTGTGATTACTCTCATTTAGTCAGGCCTATTTGTCTTCCCTCTAAAGCCCAACCTGCGCCGAAGATGTAATTCCATAAAAGCATGCAATCAATACACCAGAAACTGTACTCTCATCTATCATTTTTGATAAAAAAATAAAAAAAATAAAAAAAATGAAACATTAGGGAAAACGTTAAGTCTTTGCGCCACAGGCTCTGTGAATGTGGGACACACTCAAACATGTCTGTGTGAGTGCATGTATGTTTGGGTATGTCTATGTTCAGACACAAATATTGCAAATAAGCCAGACTAGGGCAGGTAAAAAAAAAAAAAATGCCTCTCAGTCATGAGTGCTGGCACACACAGGTGCACAGGAGAGCTCCGTCCACTGGATGGCACTGTTATGAGGTTTAGTTCAGTTTTGTTTTCAAAGCGGTGGCAACAATCAATTGGTGGGTGGTGTACTGTGTCAAAAAACGAGGAAATATAAATTTCTCTGATCCTGGAAACCTTAACATTTCCAGGAAAGATATAAATACAATATCCACACAGACACGTATACCCACACACACGGGCCTCATTAATCGCCTCTGTAACAGGACTCTATCCGCTGGCTCCAATATTACAGTAAATGGTGATGCTTATCTGCAAGCAGTGCTGCCCTTGAAATAGGTGCTGTTCCATTCCCAGCTAATTCCACAGCCATTAAATGGTTGGCACATTTCTCACAGGTATATAAATTGCTTTAAGCTGCGGCTTACTCCCAGCACATTGAAATACAAACACGGATGTTCTCTCCTTTTTATCTTACTCTGCCCCCCACCCCTCCTTTCTCATCGCTCTTCCCACCCCTCCCCGCCACCCCTCCCTTCTCCTTACAAGTGAAACAAGCATGGATTGCCTTCTAGCTTGCAGCAAGGTTGAGGTAATAGCTTATTAGCAGCCAATAAACATCAGTCATTTCTATTTAAGCTGACACCCCAATCATGTTCATGACCACCAAGACATAGATATGGCTGAAAATCAATGGCACATTTTACCAGGGCGTCCCCTGTGTCTTGTGCAATCTACCAGATCAAGGAAGTGAGGGGAAGCTCTTCCTCATCCGAACACATGCAAATGTATAATACATCAACAACAATTTCGGCAAAAGCTTGCAGGCTAAATCAATAGGACTGAAAAACAAATAGCCCACGCTTACTTACCTTTCATTCAACTTTAGCGTGGCATTGCACTGTGCTGATGTGCTGCTGTATTGTTTGAACGCCGCACCATGCTGACACGCTTTGAAAAACGCCTGAAGAGGGCCTCTCCTCCAAAGGGAAGGGTTGTAGATCAGACATTCACATCACACCCCGCATCCAGACCTGACAGCAGGACACCTGCAGCCTCACTGATGAGGGGATGGAGCACTCCTCCCCTCCGTACTCTCACATTCTCTCATCCATCCATTTTATATTCTCCTCTCCCCGTGTGCCCACAGCCACAGAGCAGCTGGCCAGTTATTTGTGACCTGCCAGTCTGCGGGTGTAACAAGGTTTCGACGCAATTAAGGATACATTTCCCAGGTAGCAACGCAACAAATCACCGGCTTGAGTCCCCGGATACGCACACACATCCACTTTGCCTCACGAGTCACACAAATCAAACGGTACAGAAATGGCAACATGAAATAACTGCTCATTGTTAGAGAAGAAAAGGCAATTATTAATCGATTCCATTTGTGTTGGGCTGAAAGGGGTTCAAACGCACCCATTCTTTAGAGGATATATTTGCTGTGGTTGTGCAGCTTGGCTGGCGTAATCACCACCTATTATGTGTGTTGATTTGAAAGTAGGAGGCAAAGTGGTCAAATACATCACAGGCAGCCATTACTGTGTCAGAGAAATAATCCACTGTATGCGATAAATTGTAAATATGCACAAAGCAACGTGAACTTTTCTCAACGTGTTTTACAATCTCGGCGGAGAAGTGAGGCCGGTGGAGAGAATGTGTTTTGGTTTAACAGTGAAATGGAACGCTGTCATATCAGAATTACAACCGATGGTTTTCCCGTCCGGTCCAATCTTCTAACACACAGTGCAGCAAATTGCAAACAAGGGAGGATGGAAGGTTTTTTACAATTATTACGCCTTGAATTTTTTTTCGTATCAATTTCATTTGGGAAAGTTTGACAGCCTTGGCACTTTTATTATCGGTGTAATGAGACGAAACATGACCACTTATTTGAAGTTGCATGAATTTGGATTTGGCCAGCTCATTTTAAGCCTTGCATTAGGAACGTAATAGTTTCTGGAGACATAAAAAAAAAAAAACTTCAAACCTTCATCAATAAACTTGCACCATTACTTTTTTCTCTTTCACGAAAGGAAGCTTTTGCACATACGATAAACAATACATGTATAGGCTATATGGAGATTATTAACTTTTATTGCAACAGTTATAAAATAGTTATGTTTATGTTTTTCAAAAACGATCAGAGCACAACATTTAAAGAGTGTGAGAAATTGCCCATATTACAGCGTCAGTCCGGGGTATGTGGGCTGTAAATAATAACACTGAAATTAGACGGCTGGAATATAAAAACATTGGAATTAGTGCACCATGCCAATAAAAATAGCAAATTCAATAGTAATAATGTACCTGTGTCTCTTCCCCACATCCTACTTCTCAGATGTTTTTGTCCGGAGCTAATCACATATGAGCAGATCAATATTAAATGCAGCCACTGTCAGCAGAGAGCAATCACAACAAGCATTTAATAATGAAAAGCTGCTGAAATGAGCAATAAACATCAATACGCTACCTAAGCGTCAGATGACGGGTATTGTTTCACGCGGACTATGTCTACAAGCTGCGACACAAAGTTCAAGTGACGCCGCTTCTCATCTCGTGTCACATCATAATTTGCCATCGGCTGATTATACTTTCCGTCGTTTATGCTAATTGCAGGATGGGTGATTTCTTTTTATACTCGGCTCTTTCCTGGTTGGCAATTTTCTGGAGTCTAAGAAATCAAACTATTAAGAAAATCATAAATTCCCTCTTTTATTGTTGTTAAGAAAATGCACACTTAAACCGCTTTCAAATTCCACAGTGTGCAGTGAAAGATCCCTCTGATTACTGATTACACATTGTGCATCATGCAATTTAGGGAAGTTTCTCTGGTTCTAAATAGTTTTTACTTTTTCTTTTCCGCTGCAGGCCATGAGATTTCATTCTGGGTCTAGATCGTATATCCTATAATGCGACTGATACAACCCTCACAATACATACTCACAGCATGAGGCACACAAAACTGCACATTGATCATATGTATGGACCACAAAGGGTTCAGAGTGCACCTCCTCTCGTCTTCAAACCCCCCCCCGACTATTCTGAACAACACACTTATCTCTGCCTGATATTGCTTTGTACTGTACGAAGCACATACTAAGCAAGCATGCGCCATTTGTGTGTGCGTGGGTTTTTTTGTGCTGGCACATGTGTGTCTGTGTCTGCCTTTCTCACAAACCAGACCCAGCGCAGAGACAGAGAAGGTGTGTGTGTGTGGGGGGGGGGGGGCGAGTTCGACATCTGCAAATTGAATTCTGCCCAAACGTGACAGTGATGAAGTGTTGTTCATAGCAGCCGTGATTGTCTCTATCTTCACTCCTGTCCGTGAGTATTACAGCAGGTCTCCCTGCTCTGCAGGCCGCAACCCCAGCCCCTGCTAGCTCATCTATTAATGACAGTATTGAAAAATCTAATTCATACTAGATACATGTTTTATTAGCCGGAGCTGGCAGGAGAGAGGGTTGGTGTTTATGTGCCTCCATCATTCTCCCCGTGTGTTTTTCTCTCCCTCTGTTTCTCCTTGTATGAGCAGGTGTCCTTAGCCCTCAGGCCGGCTTTTAATAATAGCATAAGATGCCGAAAATTGATCTGGCTTCACAGGAGCAAGCTTTTAGGATTATGTCAATAATAAAACAAAGTTTGGCCTTTCCCTATCCTGCATTTCTCTTCAGGCGAGCAGAGGACCTCTGTGTTGCACTATGACTCTCTTTGTGGCTTATACCTTTCAAAAGAAGGGGAAAAAGAGGAGGAGCACAGAGGAAAGGGAAGGAGGAGAAGGTGTGGTTACCTGGAGAGATGAAAGAATTTGGAGAGAAACCTCGGCGCAGGTCTCTCAGCGGAGCTACGCTTCTCCTACAGAGTGTAAAAGAGCGTCAGGGAAGCAGAGTAACTCATGAGGGGAAAAAAGTCAAAAGTAAAGCGGGATGGAGGGCTGGTCCTCACAACAGAGGTCATGTTGAATAAAGAAGCGACTGATCCAATGGAGAAAGTAAAGAAACAGGAGCATGGGAAACATGGTTAGCAGCTATGTTCAACAGCAGCGCTGGATGCCCTCCAGGTGTGCTGAAAATAGTGCAGCAGAGGAAGGATTTCAATACAAACTTCAAACAAACACTTGAAAAGGTAAAGTGGAAAAATATGGCTCCCCATATCGAGTTCCTCGGAAATCAATGCTCTCTGAAGGTTGGGTAACAAGAACGAGTATGCAGCATATGGGAGAACCTTCTTTTCTCCGTTCTCTGCTGCTTCTCTTTGCTGTGGGTTTTCTTTTATTTTCTCCTTTTGGTATTCTGGACACAGAAGCACTCAGGCCCAAGCTTCCTCCTGTGATATGTGCTGTACTGCTCTCGTTCCTCTTTTCCGCCGCACCTCCACATCTCACTAAATGGCAGGCGAACACAGACAAGACTCAGCTGGTTGACTGACTCCTTCAGTTCACACCCAATGGCTGGCGGTGGGAGACGGGGGTGCTTCGATGGATATAGCCCTCCATAAACTAGAATCATTTCTCTCCTTCTTTCTCCCTCTGTCTTTACGTCTCCTCCTTTTTCTCTCTTAGCACAGGGAGCGGCTGCTGTCAGAGTCTGAGTGATGTAAGGGTAAACTTGCACTGACCTCTCTTCTGGTAATAAGGATGGAGTGACAGAGCCTTCATCGTGACACAGTCCGGCAGTGAGGGAAAGGGAGATAGACTGTATGTGTGTGTTTGTGTGTGTGAGTCTGGGGTGTACGCAGCCTTCGTTTGGGAAAAAAAAAAAGAAAAGGGTGGCAGAGGCAGCTCTACATCATAGTTTATGAAGGTTAAGCAAAAAATGTCTCCAAATTTCATCATTCTCAGCAAAAGCGGCGAGAGAGGACAAAACACAGAGAAATCAACCTCTTCTGAGGTTTAGGGGAAGAATTACATCAAAGCAACAAGCATTCTGGGTAATACTGGATGAGTGTGGTTACCATGGTGAAGTCCAGTCCTTTCTGTCTCTGCATCTGACATTAGAGCACTCGGAGCTTCGGGGGCCCCTGGTGGGAAAAAAAGCTACTTAACATTAACGGAAGGCCCTCAACTCCGCCACTCTGCGTTTCGCTTAATTTGACTGAGGAGCGTTCTGCGGTTGATTGAAATGTACAGAACGAATATCGTGTGTACAGAGCAGCCAGGCAGGGGAACCAAGCACGAGGGTACTTTGGGTCAATAATGGGAAACGTTTTCATGAGTTTGCATGTCCCCTCTTCATAACATAAGGTTTCCTGCCCCTTGAGCCATTCGAGTGAAATGAGTGAGCACACCAGGAACAGCACTTTCTCTGATAACTGGCAAGCATGACTCACGCTGCACACTGTGCCGTATTCTCGCATGACATCTCCTTTGAATAACGGAGAGAATGAAATAGCTGGAGCTCTTAGAACTATGTAATGTGAAGCCTGGAGCCAGTTAGCTTAGCTTGGAATCAGCTTGCTTGGCACTGTCCTTCCTGACGACAACTTACCAGAACCACTGTAAGGTTGCAGGCAACAAGTGACAGATTGTGTTCGACAGGACCGGCCAAATGAAAGGCCAGAGACCAAAGACAGGTAAAAGTAAACAGTGTTGGGCTCTGGCCTATGGCTTAAACATGTGCTGTGGACAAAGAGAATCGGGCCTTCACTGTTTCAAGCACAGGTCTCATCCTGACTTGTAGTTTGATGAGAACAAGCCTCCTCTGGGTGAAATTTCACACTCAGGTGTGAATTCCCCCTCCCCCCAAAAAACCATGGTAACCGCTGCAGTCTCATTGGCCGAAGGCCAGGAGACCCCAGGACCCCTGTGGTTCAGCCGATGTTCTATAAAACTGTTTTTAGTTCACACTTCTAGGCTTTTTCCCCTTCGACCTCGGTTGAGTTAGGAGGCACACACCGCTCTCTTCGCCCGGACCCCCCCCCTGTCCAGGCCACAGAGAATCCAGCTTTTCCCGTCGACCTCCGTCGAACAGGGAGCACACCACGCTCTCTTCGCTCGGACACCCCCAGTCCAGGCCACAGAAGAACAACTTTCCCCGCCAGCGCAACGCTGGCCACGAGGAAACAACGGCCCTCAAACCCTGTCAGGTCACGAGCCATTTCGCTGGACGAAACAGCCCGCGATAACGAATCTGCATCAGCATTCGTTCAGTGCTTTCTGCTTCTTTTTATTTTGTGCACAAACCGGCACAGAGGAGCCGACGAAGCCTCGCTCCTCTCCTGACCGATGATTACCGGGAGACCTACGGACCACGTCGTCTCAGCCGAAGTTAAACTGTCCTCCCTGCAGCGAGGACAGATCACGTCTGCGTTTGCTCCAGAGCGAGCTGCGCCACGACAGACCGAAACAGCGCCGCTGCAAAGCCGCGCTGCAAGCAGCCCCCCCCCCCCTGTCCCCCTTCCCGACGAGGAAGACGGACCATTTTGCCACAAACACTTCCACGTTGCAACGAAGCATCTACAAGTAAGATTCTTGGCATTTGGGCATAGCTTAGCTTAAATTAACGTAAGTTTAATTCAGGCCATTCATTTATATGTTGATATTCCCGTGTTTTTGTGTGTTTAAGACTGTCGCGTGATATTGAGGTATTACGCAATCATTACGGCGCAGAGAAGCTCCGCTGTATTGGTGTATCAACTATGACTGTTTCTTTTGGGGATTTATTTGATTCATTGTCTTCCACTCCGTGTGGAAGTTCTCTTTTCATTAACTCGACTCGGTGAGTGAGCTGAGGTGCGTGGCTTATCACGGCATAAGTTACCGGCAGTTCAAAGACGACAGCGGTATATTTATGCATGATAGAACCAGCACTCAGGCTCCCTACCACATCGCACGCCGAAGCGTGATTCACTTCGAGTTCTCGCTCCTTTTTTCTCTTTCCTCCTTTCACGAAACACACACACACACAGCTCCTAGTTCTACCCCTGGGGAACCTCGTTCAAACGAGCGCCTCACATCACGTGCTGCCCAGGCAAACGTGAATTACGTACAGCAGCCCCATTCTGCCATTTTGTCCGGGTCCCTCGACTCCGCCATCTTTGTAGTTTTTAGCTGTAGTTCTTAAGGCCCCTCCCCTTTGGCCAGCGTCACTCGACGCCGCCATCTTTGTAGTCTTTAGCGTAGCTGTAAGACTCCTTCCTGTTCACCCACAGACCCACACACACACATACACATACACACACAGACATACACCCTCATCCACTTTATTCATTCTTTAGTTTAGGCATATAAAATTGTATGATAACGTTTGTTGGTTGCAATATTAATTGATTTGATCATTTATTATTTTGATTCAATAAACTCTGTTATAGTTTCAGGCGCAGTCGTCTGTGATTACTTGTGCATATGTATTTGATAAGACTGTATGTAGTAGCCTGTGCTCGAACTTAAAACCCTTCACTGTCACTGAATGTATAGTCATACGCAGACTATTGACATTATGAGTGACTACTAATTATGAGACTTAGTTTTATCGTTTGGTTATTGGTCCCTGTTCGCAGGGTGGTGCCCCGTTTATATTAATAATCATTAATAATTGTTACATACATCAATAATTCTATTGATGTCAAGAATTCAGTTTCTTAAATGCTGATAACCCAAACACGCTCCTTTAGATCCCAACATAATGGTGCCCCGTGTGAGGCTACGTTATTCCAGTTTTGTTACAGTATATATGCACATTAATCCATAATTATTTTTGAATAATTAATTTTCCAAAAAATATTTTTTTCAAAAAATTATTTTTTTTTCTTCTTTTGAATGATCCAAATTCCTGAAACTTATTTCCCAAAATAGGTAGGCTTTGATCTTCAAAATCTTGTCTTATTGTAATTAAATTTTTGATTTTAAATCCAGATTTTTAATCTTAATCTTTAATTCCCTTCTCGAAATTTTATTTCGTTTCCTTTCCAGGTTTAATTATTCGTTTCATTTCTTAAACTAACAGCCAGCTGTGTAGTAGATTTGATCGTTTTATTTGTAATACCTTGCTTGTTTTCGTAAATCCCTCCAAAGAAGTTACACACAGCTGTCACAGGCCCAAAGTGCTAAACCACATTAGCATTTTCGCACCTCTGGCTGCAAAGCAGTAGTGATACCTCAGAGCAGCAACAGTAGAAACGTAAGTCACAGAGCTAGACATTTCACTGTGCGCCTGCATGAACCGTAACACTAACAGTAATTAACATCTAACAGTAGAAATCCTAAATTACAGAACTAGACATTTCACTGAGAACCGTAAACACTAACAGTTTCCGTTCTAACACTAGGGAATTAACAACCATGGGGAGTCGTGCTCATTAGAGAGAATGAGCGACGAGAAATCCCCCATTCCTGGAGCTGTAGCTCCAGAAGACACCGCATTACGAGATGCGGTGGCTGATGTCCTCGGACTCACAGCAAAGGAAAGAGAGTACTTTGCAAAATACACTGCTGTCCTATGCGACGAGCAATTAGAGCAGCTGGTGGCTTATGTAAATAACCCAGCAGGTAACAGAGAGTGCCTGATTCAGGACGTAATCGGCGAAATACTGCTCATCTACCATCAGAAAATGCAGCTGCAAGCTGCCCGAACCCGGGCACAGAGCGACGAGCAGCAACGCGAGATCTGGACACTCCGAACAGAGGTTCAGGAGTTGTCACGTGACTGTAGAGCCCTACAGTCAGAAAATAGTAGCCTGCGCAGTGACCTCAGAGAGGTCAACCTAGAACTCTCTAAAGCATCAGAGAGTGATGACAAACTGAAAGCGCTTCAAGGTGTTCCAGCAACCCCGGTAGGTACTGCTACCCCCTATCGAGCCTTTCAGCCCAGTCATTTCTTGGTCTCGGCTCCCTCATTCCCCGAGACCCGAACCACCTTGCATTTCTCGAAAGCGACATCCGCAACCAGGAGGAGAGAGGACCAACACCAGGTCCTAGGCGGCCCAGGTGGTTTCAAAACCACCTCCGGCGAACGCAATCCTCCACGCAGTTCACGCGCGCGACAAGAACTGACCCCATCCCCCTCAGGGAGGGACTATGATAGTCGTTACCACCATCGCGAGTATGGAGACTTAGACGACTCGGATGGCTCAGGCCCCATCAACCTTGGAGGCCTGTGTACTCGACAGATTGAGTCTCTGGCGAAAGACGTAGAGCGCTTCAATCCCGATAATCACGACTCGAGCATCGATGACTACCTTAGGGAGATCGCTCGCTGCCTCCTCGACCTATCGCGCCCCTCATCGCGCGAAAAGCTAAAGCTAGTGTGGAAAACCACTGCGAGAAGCGTCCACGTTTTCATGGGAACGCTCCAGCCGAGCATCCGCGACCGCTATTCATCCCTTTGTCACGCCCTTAGGGAGGAGTACTCCCTGTGCAACGACCCATCTTCTGCCACCCTCGGCGCCTTTGCCATTTCCCAGGAAAGGCTACAGTCTCCGAGAGACTACTTCAGGCGCTTGAGATCTGCGTACTTCCAAGGACGTAACGCCCCAGGTCTAGAAGACCATGCCCTCAAGTCGCTATTCTTGCACAATCTCCACGACAACGTGAGATACGATGTTACCATGCACTGCAGAACGAGTAACCTCACCATGCCAGAGATTAGGAAGTACGCGCAACTTGCATGGAAGACACGCGGACGGCCGACAAATCGGTACAAAGACACCGCCATAGTCTTAGGCATCCAACAGTCGAGCGACTCCGACCTAGCGTCGGAAGACGACGAGAGGACTTGGCCTAGCGAGCCCTGGTCACCCCCGAGGAACAGACGACCCTGGCGGTCGAAAGACCAACGGAACCAGGGGGGTGAAAGACGCCCTCAAGGGCAACACATCAGGTAACGCTGACTCGCAGCCCACCTGACTCAGCCAAGTGACCTTTCCCCCTGCTGCCAAGTCGACGTGGTAGGGGGGGGGAAGAGAACTCAGCACACTTCCGGAAACGACCACTCCCATTTCGCACCTCGTTCTTCAACCTTCTTGGGCGACCTTGTTCGCAAAGGCAATGCCCGTTATGTATAAATCTATACATATTCTTCAGTCCTACTGGGGGGTCATAACACTCTTGCTCTACCCGACTCCGGGTCAGAAACGAGTCTCATGTGTTCCCCCACCTTTTCGCATACACCCCTAGGGTGCCACAACCTTAGAGGCCCTTCGAGCACCCTAGCTCGTAAAATCTTACGTCAACTAAGCCTTGTTCTCCTGCTCTCTCAGCATGAGCCACCTCCAGCTTGTTCAACGAAACCACCGCCTTCTTTCAGCCGAGTCATCACCCGGGCCTGTCAAGTCGTCAGTGCCGTAGGTAACTGAACTTGACCTGTGCGCCGGACCTGTCTCCATCTCTAATTAGGAGGGTGGGGGGAGGGAGATATCACCAGCCCGCCATGACACACTCCAGAGTGAAACTGTTCGCGACGTTTCCCTGAGTGCTGATGGTAACGTGGGGATATCTGCCCTCGCCACTTGAACAGCGCGAGGGGGGTGGGATCTCTGACAACAGAAACTTAGAGAGATGTACTTCACAGGAAGTACACTCTAATCTCGCCAGTGCCGAAACCAACCGGCAGAATGGCAGCTTACTATTGACTACTAACGTTGAACTGCATGCTCCAACTCACCCTGTAGACATGCACTAACCGCTAACACATCCAACTTCAACCAGAACAGTTGCATGACCTGACAAACCATTGTGACTGTAAACTGATGCTCCACTCTCATAGAGAACCCTTTGCATGCTTTATAGACTCTACCAGAAGTAACCAAAGAAGACATAACCTCTGCCGTAGCAGTCAGATTGAACCCAGGACCTCATCCGAGAAGGCTCAGCTGTCAACAGCTGGAGCAGCGAGAGACCAGCCTAGCTAGTCACACTAGCCGTGCTAAGAAATCTGTAAATCTGCTACCACTACTGTTATGCAACCCTCACAGGTACCTCTGGCCTATAGTCTTGGCAACGCAACTCCAATATCGATAGATTCTAAAACTTAGACACAGGACTCGCTCTAAATCTACCGATTAGAGAGAGGTAGACGCACATATCATGTACTAATAGATCCAGAAGCACAGACTAACTGGATTCCCTCCTATTCATAACACCACGTAGCCAACCTACGACTGCTCTGCCGACGGACTCCAGTCCTGTCTAGGAGTTGAACCAGTAACCACTGTTTGCCCCTCACCTGCTTCTTGTCTTTCTATTCTTACCTTCTCTCTCTTTTGTGTTTTGTTTTTGTTTTATTTGGGTTGTTACTTTCTTTGACACTGTGCCGCAACGCTAGATTATCACAACATCATAATAGCGATTGAATTATTTGGGAATAATGTTTTGCTCACCTATGATTTGAATTGTGTATGATAGTAGATGTAGGTAGAAGTAGTTAAAGTCATCTGCCCAGATGCCACCTTAGTCATCTGCCCAGATGCCAATGAACTCTGAACTTGAACACCATGAACTTGACCACTATGAACCTTGAACTCTGAACTTGAACACCATGAACTTGACCACTATGAACCTTGAACTCTATGAACAATGAACACTGCCTGTTTTAACCACTGCGTTTGGTCTCAGGAACACTTGGACTGTCTCACCTCTTCAGGTTTCCCCACCACATGGATGCACATGCCAGCCCTTGGTTTGCTCTAAAGACCGAAGCCAACACCTCGCTCTTCAGAACAAAGGGGGGATGTTGGGCTCTGGCCTATGGCTTAAACATGTGCTGTGGACAAAGAGAATCGGGCCTTCACTGTTTCAAGCACAGGTCTCATCCTGACTTGTAGTTTGATGAGAACAAGCCTCCTCTGGGTGAAATTTCACACTCAGGTGTGAATTCCCCCTCCCCCCCAAAAAACCATGGTAACCGCTGCAGTCTCATTGGCCGAAGGCCAGGAGACCCCAGGACCCCTGTGGTTCAGCCGATGTTCTATAAAACTGTTTTTAGTTCACACTTCTAGGCTTTTTCCCCTTCGACCTCGGTTGAGTTAGGAGGCACACACCGCTCTCTTCGCCCGGACCCCCCCCCTGTCCAGGCCACAGAGAATCCAGCTTTTCCCGTCGACCTCCGTCGAACAGGGAGCACACCACGCTCTCTTCGCTCGGACACCCCCAGTCCAGGCCACAGAAGAACAACTTCAACTACAAGTAAGATTCTTGGCATTTGGGCATAGCTTAGCTTAAATTAACGTAAGTTTAATTCAGGCCATTCATTTATATGTTGATATTCCCGTGTTTTTGTGTGTTTAAGACTGTCGCGTGATATTGAGGTATTACGCAATCATTACGGAGCAGAGAAGCTCCGCTGTATTGGTGTATCAACTATGACTGTTTCTTTTGGGGATTTATTTGATTCATTGTCTTCCACTCCGTGTGGAAGTTCTCTTTTCATTAACTCGACTCGGTGAGTGAGCTGAGGTGCGTGGCTTATCACGGCATAAGTTACCGGCAGTTCAAAGACGACAGCGGTATATTTATGCATGATAGAACCAGCACTCAGGCTCCCTACCACATCGCACGCCGAAGCGTGATTCACTTCGAGTTCTCGCTCCTTTTTTCTCTTTCCTCCTTTCACGAAACACACACACACACAGCTCCTAGTTCTACCCCTGGGGAACCTCGTTCAAACGAGCGCCTCACATCACGTGCTGCCCAGGCAAACGTGAATTACGTACAGCAGCCCCATTCTGCCATTTTGTCCGGGTCCCTCGACTCCGCCATCTTTGTAGTTTTTAGATGTAGTTCTTAAGGCCCCTCCCCTTTGGCCAGCGTCACTCGACGCCGCCATCTTTGTAGTCTTTAGCGTAGCTGTAAGACTCCTTCCTGTTCACCCACAGACCCACACACACACATACACATACACACACAGACATACACCCTCATCCACTTTATTCATTCTTTAGTTTAGGCATATAAAATTGTATGATAACGTTTGTTGGTTGCAATATTAATTGATTTGATCATTTATTATTTTGATTCAATAAACTCTGTTATAGTTTCAGGAGCAGTCGTCTGTGATTACTTGTGCATATGTATTTGATAAGACTGTATGTAGTAGCCTGTGCTCGAACTTAAAACCCTTCACTGTCACTGAATGTATAGTCATACGCAGACTATTGACATTATGAGTGACTACTAATTATGAGACTTAGTTTTATCGTTTGGTTATTGGTCCCTGTTCGCAGGGTGGTGCCCCGTTTATATTAATAATCATTAATAATTGTTACATACATCAATAATTCTATTGATGTCAAGAATTCAGTTTCTTAAATGCTGATAACCCAAACACGCTCCTTTAGATCCCAACAACAGAGAGGGGTGAAATTACCTGGAGCCTACAACAACAGCTCTCACATGGCAGTCATTTAGCATTTTATCCAAAGCGACTTACAATTCAGATTCTATCACATTCGTACACCGTAGGCGCAGCTACGGGAGCAATTTTGGGGTGAAGTGTCTTGCTCAAGGACACATCGACATGCAACGGAGCCGGGGATCGAACCGCATCGGATACATCAAGCTTCCATCCATGAAACTTAATACTTCCTTCTTCTTCTTCGATGTGGATTTCATGGCATACCAGGCACACTGTCGCCTCACTCTGGTTGGAACAGTAGCTACATCTGATTTATCTCCTAAATCTAAATCTCCTAAATTTTTCACACTAAAAGCCGACCAATGACTGGCAAGCTGGAACACGTGGAGTTGCATTCATTTGAGCTTAACATTGAAGGACTGCAATTCATTCATGAATTAAAACTGTATTTCTGTTAGAGAAAAGGAACTGAGGTTGGCAGTATGAAATGACTCTGTTTGGAATTAGTATTGTGGAAATGCTCGTGGCAGCGAATACTGAACAGGGAAAATGAGGAATAAAACTTACCGGCTCATCTAACTCTCAGCAAGAAAGCAAAAAAAGTGGATTTACAAGAGAGATGTGGATGATGAAAGGTCCAAATCTCTATTCGCGAAACTGCTTGTTGTGTTGACTTCGTCCTGACTTGTCCCTTTCCCAACCCTTGTTCAACTAAAAGGAGCCTTAATGCTGCTACACACACACACACACACACACACACATTACAGTCATAATCACAAACTCAAACAACATACGCTCTTCTGCATGGCAGGACATCATGAAAGCTTTTATCACACAGTCCCACTGGTCAGTAAAGAGAGTGAATGAGTGGGACTGACCTTTCTAGAAACACTAAATACCTGAGGCTTGCTTATGCCCTGATTTGTGTGTGTGTGTGTGTGTGTGTGTGTGTGTGTGTGTGTGTGTGTTTGAGTCGGAAAATGAAAGAAAAGGAAAGAGAAAGAGAGAAAGCGAGGACAGAGTTTTCACCAGTGGTGCAGCTATCAGCACCAATATGCATCAAGCCCAAAGCAGCCGAGTCCTGATGTCATGGATGACCTTTACGAGATCAGACCTGCCACTTTAGTTCCAGATCAGTCCAGGAAGAGGCTGACTCACAAACACCTTGACTGCACTTTACCAGCATCCCTCCATTCTCCATTCCGATATGCATGTCCCACCTGCTAGTGTGTGCGTCCCTGTTCATGTGTGTATGTTTCAAAGCAAAACAAGACTTTGGGGAGCCTTTGACAAATAAAAGAAGACAATTGAACCCGTTGAAGCAGCTGGACATCCACTTTAAGATTTTGATGCATGAACAAATCTTCTTTAGGGCAACTGCAAAATTAATCAATGTTGGAAACACTCTTTCCTTCGCATCTGCAGCACACAACTGTGTGTCGGATTGAAGAAAAGTATCTGGATTTATACACTTGTAGGTAATAACAGGTAGGAACAAAAAATACTGTCAAGAGTGGATAAATTGTACGCTGCTGCTTTTGCCCTAAACGCAGGTGGTACACTCACTTTTATCCAACAAACTACTTTGCTCAAGCAGCTCAGCGGCTACAGAGGCGCACTGCCTTGAGGTATCTTCCCGGGAGCTTTCTGTGATGCTGCTAGAAGATATAAGTTGGGTCTGTTTTGTTGACGAGAGAGGATGGTATATCTGCAACAAGTCCATAGCCTGCAGGGGATGAGAGAGTGAAGATGAAACGAGCCGGAAATCATAGGGAGGAACAAACTCGCAACTTTTCTTCTCTCCTGAAAATAGCATGTGTTGAGTGAGTGACGCAGCGGCCTTTAAGATGAGGATACAGTCCCCTGGAGAGAGAGAGGAGACAGGGGGGGGGAGGAGGATCAGAGGAGGCCGCGGCTGTGCTCTGCAGCCCAGCTTGTTGACAGGTCATTGCCTCTGCAGGCTTCGAGTCTCACATTGTTTCATTCCCATTTAAGCCGAATCACAAACAGACTTCATTTTCTCATTTCAGAAAATCTTGTGAGAACGCCTGAATTCCATTTCAGCGTTCCTCTTTTCATGTGTCTGAATGTGTCTGAATTCAAAATCCTAGTCGAACCACTACAGCCAACAAACTTGCAAAGTGCCATGAAAGCGAGAGACCTTGTTAAATGATGCCAAATTGCAGTACCATTTAAAACCAAAAACAAAGGTTACCTCGGAACATGATGGCAATTACTGTGCGCTCGAAATCTACAAAGGCACATTAAAGTGTTACAATTATCCCATTTGTTGTCTTTAAGATGAAGTCATAATCCCATGATCTATAAACAGCTGTATAGGTCACTATTACAAGTGACCTACTGATTAAAGTCTACTGTTTTGTCCCAAGGGCAAATTCACTTGGCATCTCATACCAGCACTCATCACTTAACCATCCACAAGAAAGGACACTATCATCCAAGGACCATCTCTCTCCTCCTCCCCCTCGCAGTCCTGAGCATATGCTATGCACAGCAGTGTTTACCGCATACGACATCAGCTGTGATAGCAGTGAAATTGATTGCTATTTCAAGCTCCGTAGTAGGTTCCTGTGGGTCATTTGTGTGACTTTCCAGCAGGTGATTTTGATGAAGCGGTTTCTGTCTGGACCAGGGGACGACAGCTGCAGAATGTAGAATAGCTAACTGGTGACCTGCGAGAGATACACTGCCTCGCATCTCTACTGTAGAAGAAAGGTGCATAGTTCTGGAAACTAGCTCCTAATTGATGTGTGGAGTATCGTAGACTAACCAGTCCTGGGATCTGGTGCTGTAGACACTCGCTTTGAAGGATGACAGATATTGCAGTCACAACACCATTTTTCAAATTGCGACATGACAGTGGATAGGCCATTGTTTTTGCTGTTTTCTAAAGCATGAATTGATTTTGGGTCACTTGGGGGGCGTGGCAACAAGCTGTAAAACCCAGCATTGACATATTATCTCCTCATTATTAGCAAACAGCCTTCCTATTTTCACACATCAGACACTGAGCAACATTATTAATAACTTGGATTTGATGTATTGTTACGATAAGTACATACATACACATCCTCAAACTGAAGAATTGACTGAATGTTAATGTAGCTTTAAGAATTGACAAAAGAAATTGAAATCGCCATGCAGCGTTAGACCCAAACTCAGCAATGGAAGAAGTCATGCCACTCGAAGGTCTGCAGCGTATTCAAACTGTTTTCTATACAATGTAGAAACCGAATACTTCTCAAAGGGTAGAGAAACTGATACGCGAACACAATCATGAATCGTGAAGACGGTTAACTCCAGCTCAGCCAAGATTTTGTTTTTTTATTCCAAATAATAGCACCTGGGAATAGACAGTGCTGCAGCAGCTAGCTTAAATATTGTATCAACCATAGAAGTCAACTGGTGTCTAGTGATGTGTATGCCCAAAGTATTGATCATAACAAAAAAAACATATGAGAGATGAAAATAAAACTCAGACCAAACTTTTAAGAACCCCTTTTCAATATGTGCCAGTGTTTTTGTTTTTTTCAATCTGTAGTACAGCGAAGAAATACATGAATATACCACTGATACATTCCCAGTATGTCAAGCTACACTTACAACACTAACTCCATGCAGAATTAGCTGACAGGAAGTTGATATTTCAGATAGAATATGCAAACAAAATCAAATATAAAGTAGCCACAAGAAGATTACATCACTTAAGCTCATTTAAAATGTTACAATAGTTCTACACTTCAAGGACAGAATGCATCTGCAGCTGAAAAGACACCTAACATGCTGCAGTTTACTAACTTGCTGCTTGGTAGTCCGCCTGACCCGTGGTATAGTCTTACACACTTTTGGTGCCCCCTCAAAAACTGTTATGTGAAGCTTTATATGGTTGAGCATCAATCATTTAGCGGACATATCCCTCCCTTCCTGTGTCTGCGTCTTTGCCCGGGATGCTTTTAGACACCATTTATTGGTGCCACAGCAATATTATGTTGTGTGCCCGTAAGTAAATCAGTAAACACGTAGATAAATGAATAAATCAAGAAAAGCTTATTATTGATGAAACAAAGTCAGTACATATATCTGTTCGCAGGGAAAGACACAGGGTAGAAGACTGGCACTACTGAGGAGCCGGGCACAACTGGTCACCTGAAACACTGGGAGTATTTCCCCGATGAGTCAGAAGAAAAAGTCTGTTTGGCAGTCCTACCATACACTGTTGAGTGTGGCAGGATGATACATTCATCACATACTCGTCCATCTTTCTCATCCTCCAGCAGTTTAACTTGTCCGCAAACTTTTACACAATGAAGAATGTTTTGCACATGGACTGAGTGAGTCGGCCTGACGTATGATGCTGCCTCCAAAGTGCTGAGAATTACAAGTTGCTCATGCATGGTTGGATACCTTGTTTACCTTGGCAAGAGCTTATGGTTTAAGAGAGGCTTTTAACTATCATATTTTAAAATACATTTGTAATTATCGTATTTTATTCTGCATAAACGGTATCACTATTCAAGTTGATCGGCAAAATAAAGTAGAGATGGAGCAGCATTAGCTGTCATTTGAAGTGATGTGTCTGAGCACCTGGTTAATATCGTGCTCTTGCTAGTTGCTAAATACTCCACTGTGTGTTCCCCAGCTAGTCGCTAACTTTGTCTGTCAGCTCTTTGGTGCTGAGAGGGTTTATTAGATTTATGCGAGCTTTTACCCCGCAAAACAGCTGCACGCTGCCGATGTAAATGACGCTGATGAGAGCGGTGGGTGTGAATCAAAACAGTTAAGTTGCGTGCCATAAAACCCGAAAAATAAGTTATTAGAACTTGAAATGTGTCCATATGGTGAGGGGAACTGCAGTCGGGTGATAATTACATCTGGATTCATCACTTTGAGGCGACTCCTTTCAAATACACACAGTTATTTGATTGTAAAAAAAACATGTTAATTGGAGAAGCTTCAAAAAAAATAAAATAAAATGATGTCTCCAGTATGTTGTTGTTTACGTGTCAATATTATGAGAATTGGATTGTGGAATGAACTAAATTTGCAATTTCTGAAAGCACAGTAGAAATCCCCATCATAGAATGTGTATTCTGGGCCGTAGGAGGTAATTCATATGGTTTGCAATGCAAACACGAATTGTGTGTGACAACAACTTTATTGATAAAATAATGTCCTGATGTCTATCAAACATGATTTAAAAATCAAATGTCATGTTACTGTTTTGAACTGCTCCAACCAATTGGTAGGAGTCACTAGGTCTCAGCAATAAGAACACGATCGATTTTTTTTTGCCCAAATGCAAATGGTTTTAGATTGAAAAAAAATGTAAAAACTGGATCGATCCAATTGAAACTGAAGTCACCGCATTGTAAACACAAATAAAACCTAGAACCAAACTCAGATTCATGTCAGGCGATTATGTTTTCTGTCTGTTTCGATAAAGTTGCGCGGCTCCCAAGTACTGTATGTAAAGAGTGTGATTTGCATTGCTGCATTTCAGATACTTTTTTCAGACACCAAATTCCAACTGTAGGATTTCCTAAGTACCCCAACATTTCCTAGTGCTTCGGGTATAAAATCACACACTTACTTCACATGCAGGTGCATGGATGTAGCCTGATTTTAAAATGTGTGCTTAAATCCCTCACACATTTCACATCACCGAGTCGAGTGTTGCATTGGATGTTCCTCTCGATCAATCCCCAGAGTAGAAGAATGGTGTTGTCACTATTGTATATGCTAGTATGTATGTGTAGATTCATGAGGGCATGTGTGGAATGTGTGTGCAAGGCTTCCATATGCATGCATGCATGCGGCCATAGGAGCAGGTAATTACTGCACTGTGGTGAAACATCATTATTCACTCATCTGCCCACGAGCACCATCTGTCCTGCTGAGCACCACCTCATACACAATCAGCACCACACCAAGGACAACTCCACCCACACACACACACACCATCCATCTCCTCGAGCACTGGCTTATAGGACACCGCTCATCACTTCACCTTTCTCTCCAGCTATCCTCCATCAATCTCCTTCTTTTTTTCTTTTACCGTATACCGTCTATTCCCGTCTATGCATGACGCTAGTAGGTTGTTCTGTTGCTCATTAAGTAATTGAATTTGGGACCGTTCTTGCAGAGTTTCATGTATCACGCTGATGTATCAAGAGCTACAGCCATATTTCAAGTTACAGTTTCGCCTTTCAGCGTGCATTAGTCCAGATGACATCATTTACAGTCAGTTTGTAAATTGGCAACGATGCACCCCAGCTGCTGTTGGTTGACTGCAAATAACTTCACGAGGAAACATGCGGTTAAAACGCTTAGAAAAAAAGAGAAAGTAGCGATAAAGGTTGGCAGAAGCAGCACAGTAGGTTATGACAAATTGAGAGCTCTGACTACAAAATGGGCAGGAAGAGGACAACCACCACTCAAACTCTGCAGGATACTCTTGCATGTATTGAAAATGTGCAGGCTGCAATTAAAAACAGTGAGATGACTAAATCTATCCTGATGATGTGCCTTATTACGAGTGCCCCGTGCTCTGGAGGGTAAAAGGGAACTTTAATAGCAATTTGCAGTAATGCACCGCGCCATAATTCTGACTCTGTCTGCTGGCTGCATCGATGGCTGGGTGTAATTGCCGTTTTACTCATAGCTGATGGATTAGAACATAAAGTTACAAGAGAGGAACAATCATGTCAAGGAGATGGATGGATGGGCTCATAGAAGTGAGTGTATGTGTGCGTGTCGGGGTCTGGTAGGCGGTTGGATAGATACTGTAAAGACATCAAGCTGCAGATTTGGATTGCTTCTGGGAATTTATCCCATTTCCTGACATTCTTCACCCAGTGTAACTCTGATGTACAATGTGAACAAACAGCTCACACACAGATAAACACACACACACACACACACACACACGCAAAGAAACTCTTCAACATAAAAAGTTCGAACTCAAACACATTTCAAAGTTTTCTAATTAATCTTGTCATTTTTCGAAGCGAGTGTGGTCAGATCAAGGAGAGAACCTCTGCTCAAGTGTGTTTCATAGGTATTCAAGTGTCTCCTCCATCTCAAAGCCTTGAACTAAAGGCTAGTCTGCAGCAGAACTTTTATGTTTCATCCCTGTCGAATTTGATTACCAAGGCCTTCCTGCTTTGCTGTTTCCCCGAGGTCAGACAAAAAAAAGCGCAGAAGGAAAGAGAATAAGTCAATGCAGTCATAAATGCCACGTATTCATGCATCAAGGCCTCAAAAGCAGCAATGTTCAGTATTTTTCAGAAAATAATATCTGCACAAAGCATTGATAATAAATCATATATGCAGAGGCCAGTCATCCATCACTGCCATATATTATAAAACACTGTGGAAGTATAGAAAGAACCTTGTAGCCTTAAAGAACGTCACAGAGACTCGATTAAAACCTTCTTTTTCAATAAGCTTTAAATGTGCTGCCTCAAAAGTATGCAGCACTGTATGGGATTCCATCACAGCGCTGGTTATTTCATCTTGCACTGAACGATGTACAGGTTGCCTGGACCGAGTCTGGACTGACATCCAGCCTGTCGATGACCACTATGTCCAGACGCTTCCAAGATGCTGCTTTAAAATCTCCGGCTAGGTAAATAAATAATACGCCAAGGTAAATTAAAACTCTGATGCAATTACACCACCACTTCCAGTTAACCCCGTGGCAATTAACAAGCTGTCAGCTGGGATGGATAGGAGTGCGAATGGCAGCGCGGCGGGAATGTGTGTTTGCAAGCATGTGTGCATGTTTATGTGAGTGTGTGCGTATCCAGCTGGCCATATAACACCCCACGGCTGATGCAAACTCAATACGCTGAATTAAACTGCACAGAAACTCTATCAGCATACCCAAGTAAAAGCAGCAGGGTGCCGCCACAAGTGAAAAGTGCTCCTTCTCCAAAGGTCAAAGGTCATAGGTTGAACTGCGTTGACACATGAATACGAATTTCTGACGGCAGCTTGATAGAAATGCACCTTGAATGCAGTGGTGTATAGTAACGAAGTAAAAATACTTCGTTACTGTACTTAAGTAGTTTTTTTGGGTATCTGTACTTTACTTTACTACTTATATTTCTGTTTACTTTTACTTTTACTTCACTACATTTTGCAAAGAAAACTGATACTTTTACTCCGATACATTTCCCCTGAAACCTTCGTTACTCGCTACAAAATCAAATCTATCTTCAGAAAAAAATGAATCCTGAGAGCAGCGTCGGGGACTGTGGTGGAACACAGACTGCAAGCAAGCAGGTTTGGTGAATCAGTGGTCCTAGCAGCAAGTTAAATCATTGGTAAGTCACGTTAATGCACAATTGCAAACAAGTGCTCTCAAAGCCGCGGCGTTTTGATGCCCAGTGATGCCCAGGATGCTACATGCTATAAGCTAGCGGGCGACTATGAGTAGAATTCCACTCTACGATGACTGATTTCATGATGGAAGCAGAAATGGAAGCACCTGCTACTCCCGAAACAAACGATGGTGGTGACGAAGACCAACATCAGTGGATCGCTAGCGAGTTAGTGAGCTGAGGAAGTGTTGACAGTTGTGCAGCACTAGTTGGCTAACGTTAGCTGTAGCTATATACACGGATTGACAGGAGCCGCGAGAGCGCAGCATTCGGGGAATTCTTCGCAGCTGTGCGCAAGCTGTCTGTGACGCTGAACACACCTCTACCTGCCTTAGCGGCCTGTGAAAGGTATTTAGCATCGCAGGACTAGTCTTCAGCCAAGAAGAGCGAGACTGAATTCTCGCAATTTTTAAAACCAACTTCTTTTGAAGATGAACAGGACATTTTTCAGTTTCAAGTAATGACTGGGTTACTTTCGGTGCTGCTTTAGTATTGATCATGTTTTGATATTTGAGTCATGTTGTGGATGATCAGATGGAGTTATGATGGTAGCAGTCGCCCAATTGCAGATTCAGCTTGAGCAAAACCTTTGTCTGTTGTGTTCAAATCAGGCCCATAGGAGTTTACAAGGCAGGTGTCCTTTCTCTAAACACTGATCTGATGCATCAAGTGGATATTTTTTGCTGAACATAATATTATGCATTGGTCCTCTACATCCTCTAGTCTAATGAGCAGACTTATAAACGCACTGTTACAACTCCTTCATAGTGTCATATTGCTTTTCGGAGAATTATGATGATAAGTTCATAGTAGATGCAAAAGTATACTTATGTACAATGTATTATGTTGAACATTGTTGCTCCTGGGTGGATCACAGCCAACCCAATTATGTTCAACACAGCTCCATGTCCTTGGTCATGGTGCCACAGCACTTAAAAGAATAAACTTCATAATTCTCAAAATTCTGACCCTTTACTTTTTTATGAACAGCATTTACTTGTACTTTTACTTCCAATGAACAGGTTATGATGTTCATTTAATGTTCAGGTTGTGATGTACATTTAATATCAGAAAATTACTTTTGATACTTAAGTACTTTTGTACTTAAGTACAATAAATATCAGATACTTTAAGACTTTTACTCAAGTAGTATTCTAAGAGGTGACTTTTTACTTTTACTTGAGTAGTTTTCCAGTAAGGTATCTTTACTTTTACTCAAGTATGGCTTTTGAGTACTTTATACACCACTGCTTGAATGAGACAACTGCATGCTTTGTAATGACAAGAAAAAGATTGAATTGAATTGAGAAAGACACAATCACGACTGCCGATTTAACTCGAGCCAAGGATGAGTTAGAATCACACAATAGCGCTGATGCTCCAGCAATAGTCTTTTGCAATACATCAAAGGCTGTAGCTATTTGGCTAGAGCAAGGGAGAGAATGAGACAAAAAAGAGAGAAATAAAGAGAGAGGCGAGATGAGAGCAAGGTCTTGGCTTGGTTTCAGACACCCTGCAGTTTGTGTATGTGTGTACACCCATCCCTGGGGCCTAGCTTTAAGGAGCCATTAACAGCCAGATACGAGCCAGGCTGACCTCCTTGACCTCTTAACGATTTTTGATGCCAGTGGAAAAAAGCAAAACATATCTTCCCCCCTCACAGCCATATTGCTATCATAGCGCTTTAATGAAAAAGAATGCAGGGTACTGTCCCAGAGGTCCCAGACAGATAGAAAGGTTAGAGTCTAGAGTTTAGGAGGAATTAGAGGGAGGGAGAGGCTCACAGGACATGGATGATGACATAGGACAACATCAGCTTCCTTAGGGAAGTCCAAGACAATATTTGACCTCCTCAGGCCAATGTTAAACACCGTCCAAACCAATGTCAAATGCCATTCGGAACACATGCGTGCACTGCGTGCATGTACACACGCAATCGATCTTGAGTATGGCCATGCAGGGAGCAGCAGATCAATTGTGAAACAAGTGCAAGCACACCCTATTTGCAAAACGCTCTCTCCTGCAAGGAAGGAAGGCAAACACGAAAAGCACGTCCTCCCTTGTAATGTTCATGCAGATGTGCAAAAATGCACACACACGCACATGCACGAATAAACAACACGTTCTCTGAACCCAGTCTCCCGTCCAATCAACGCAAAGCTAATTATTGTGTTTCAGCGGTGTTGTTCCAGCGTGGTAGTAGCTCGCCTGGTGATGGCGTCTCGGCTTAAATTACTGCTTTAATTACTGATGCTAATGTTTTCCCTGCTGTTAAACATTTATGCAAAGTGGCATCCGGAGATGTTCAATCCTTATATTCACGGATCCCCAGAGGGCTGCGGGGTGGAGGGCCATGGGACTGAGGTAGGAAAGTGCCGTCGCTGCAGTTCCACCCGCTCCTCCGCGGTAGTTCGTTGTAAAACACCGGCGTTGGCCTTTGGCTTCAGGCCCAGGGAGAGAAACATGACTTTATTGCTGCTGGAAGAAGTGTGCACCCTCGCAAGCATATTATATGCTCTCAGTAGTCCTGAGGGAATTAGACACACAGGATGGGAGAGCAGAGAGGTTCTGTGGGGTGTTGGCTTCAGCTGAAGGCAGCAAGATAAAGGGCAAAGAGAAAACGTGAGGTGGGAGGTAGACAAGGAAGAGGAAGTAGAAAAGTACTTACTGTACATTATGTGACTAGGAAGGAGTCATGTGAGACGGACTGAGAGAAAAGTAAAGGGAATAAAAGCGCAAAGAGCGAGTGAAAGAAGCAAAAACATGAGCCTGCTATAGCACATTAAATGCTATTCTGAGTTTTACAGACAACTTATCTTGGCTGTAGGTCTCCCGTAGTGATGCTCTGGCTAAATCAATAACTCGGGGGTTCAATGACTGTCCTTTACTGTTCACTATATCATCCCCTTCTCTTTGTCTCTGCATAAAGAATGCAGACAATTAATTCATCAGGGTGACGTTGTAGCTCAGTTAGAACACCAAGCAAACTACCCTCATAGACTACTGTGGCAAGTTTGACAAACTTGATAAATGCATGCAGACGCTCCAATTCTCTAGATATCTTGAAAGATAGTTTGCGACATATTCTTACTCCTTTTCTACGGGAGCAAAAAAAAAGCCAACGTTTTGATGTGAATTAGATATGAGCGCTCCCCCGGACAAACTACTTGCAGGGACAGCTGTAGCCTACAAAAGAGTTGACATAAACCGCTAAAAAATAACAAAAGCGCTGAATTCACCAGTGTCCCCACAATAACCTCTCAATTGTTTCATTTCATTTGGCTCAATGTTAGAGAGAATCCACTTCTTTTTCCAAAGGTGTGTGTCCATGATGTCTGAAGTCCGTGGGGCATCTTTGTGTTTATGATGCAGATATCGCTTTCCTTTCAAAGTGTGTATTGCAGGATGATCAAAGACTTTAAAGCTATATGAGCAACTTAGCATGTGAGCATTGTCACTGCGGGCGTATTAGCATGTTTCATTTTTGCACCACCGGCTTAAGAAAGAAGAAGAAACATTCCGATTTATTTCATGAACGGACAACAAACAGTTGTGACCTGTCAAACACAAGGTAGCCACGCCCTAAAGCACACCCTACTTTATTGTCTATTTTACTCTAAATAGGACGATAATTTACGAAATAAACATCATGCTGTATTGGAGAAGACTTGAAACTAGCGACTGAGACCATACACTTATTTTTACAATGTTTACTGAGGTTAAAAATCAAATAAAAAAATCGGTTAATTTTCTCATTGACTTCTATACAATAGGAATTATTTTATCAACCAATGCCCCCTGCTGGCCATTATAAAGAATACAAGTTTAAGAAAGTTCTGTATTGGCTGCGCTTTCAGACCTAGCTTGAAACCAGGACCACCCAGACATACCGGGACTTCTGGTCACCATAAATTAGATATTAGTCGCCCAAGGTGGTGAAGGGGCGGTAGTGAGCAACTTCAAAGTGTTTCAGTTTGATAAAAAATGTTGAAACACTATCCCAGGGCTTTATGTGTCTGCTTCATAAACCTACAACCAAGAGAGTAGAGAAGAGAGAGATAGAAGGGAAACAACAGAATGAACGGAAGTTTCTGCTGAGTGCTGAGTTCAGTCAGAGGCTGAGCTGACCACAAACACACACTCCCACACGCATGGTTAGCGAGTCTGTTGCTAACTTGCTCACAGCTAACGCCTCTACAGTTGGTACATTGGCTGTTTGGGGCAGTGAACACTGCACACGGTCCAGCAGTATCATTCACACAAATGACACAGGGCAACAATTTGCTTAGCGCCCGATCTGAACACGCTTTGTCTTTTTTTTCTTTTTTTTTTGAGTGACATTGCGTTTACATGTGTGCACAAAATGTCAAAGTTAGCAACACAGCCTGAGGGAGCACAGTCTATTTGTGCAAATGTAGTAGCTTGTGCTGTATGTCCACTACCAAGCCTTATCAATGTCACAGCCCCACTTACTGGCGTTATTTTGATGCATAAAATGAAAGTAGTATCTCTTATTTAAAATCGGAACATATCAGGCAGCAGTATTTTAAGCAGTGGCGGGCCGTGCATGTTATACCTGGGCCTGCACTCGTAAAAATTAAGCTCAACGCCTACAAATAGCCTACACCACGAGTGCAGATACATGAATACCCGCATGACGGGATGCGGCGGCATTAACGAACTGTCACGAGTTCCCCTTCATATTGGTTTGTTTTCATCCTGTCTGCTTGTTTTATTAACTCTCCTGTCATTTCAGATCCTACCGTTCACACCCGATCACCTCTCATTCCCCTCACCTGGTCCTCCTCACCCATCTCACCTGCAGCCCATTCCCTCATTAGCCCTCACTATTTAGGTCCCCTCACCTGCCAGATTGTCTTGTGCGTTATTGCCAAGTTCTCCATCGTATCTTTATATTGTTCCTGATCTGCCTGTTTTCGACCTTGGATTTTTGCCTACCCCTAATTGGATTTGTTCGCCTGTTTGACTGACCTCCCGGTTTTGACCCTGCCTGAACTCAAGTAAAAGAACTAAACTTGTATTTTTGTCTCCGAGTTGTGCTTTTGGGTTCAAGTATCTGTAATCCTTACACGAACAATGCTTGTTCGTGTAACAATGTCCACCGGACAAGTACATGCTTTCCCTTCAAATATGGAAGGAAGTGCTCGAGCGCTAGCTCTAGAACCTGGACCTGCCCCTGCAGTCTTTCAGCAGACAACTGCCCACAGGCTGTCCTGTTCTGTCACACTGCACCCCGCCTTGAGAGGCAGTGTGGGCCCTCAGAGCTTATGTGGAAGCCACCGCCTGCATAGTCAGTTATGGTGAGCCTAAGAAGGGCTGTGCTCCTTTTAAAAAAAACAGCACCTGTCCCACTGGATAGTGGAGGCCATTGCCTATACATACAAGGCGAGCGGCTGCGCTCGGCCATCCGGGGTGAAGGGTCACTACCAAGAGTGTCTCCACACCAAGGGCAAGCCTGAGTGGTGTGCCTGTGGAGGATATATGTGCTGCGGCCTCATGGGCATCACAGAGCACATTCACCAAACACTACAGAGTTAACGTTGCCACCCCTCACCCACTGGGGAGGGTTCTTTGGCCAATTTTCTCTGCCGGAGTTATACGAGGTAGTTACTGTGCTTCCTCGTGACTCTTTTGGTATAAGTCATCCAGTGTGAAGCACTGCCTCTGGCGGTCAGTAAGGATGAAATAGAACGAAAGTTACGAATGTAACTACGGTTCTATGAATCCTGGATGACCGCCAGAGTTCTTGGTCACTCGGAATCCCGTGAACTCGCGAGAAGATTCCATAGGACTGTGCTCAGGATGACACCGGAACTTATAGACGACGGGGGTCATCCGAGGTCACACATGACTTTGTTGATATAAATATTCGACCTGCGCATGCGCGAGACGGAAGATAGCCAGTGTGAAGCACTGCCTCTGGCGGTCATCCAGGATTCATAGAACCGTGGTTACATTTGTAACTTTCGTTTTTAGTTAACGTGTGTATAACATGTATCGTAAGGGTAAGTAATATCCCATAACTGTAACGTTATATTACTCTTTCTGACGGGACGCAACTTCTAGATTTTCCTTTTAGTTACCATCATTACAAATATTTTTAGCCCATTTTATTGCAGTGTCACCTAATTTAAAGTGCTTGCGGGTTCATTAGTAGCAATTTGATGAACAGACGATGGCATTAACCGTCTTTCTGCAGCAGACACGCACAGTAGAGCAGAGCTGCTTTTTTGCGGAGGACAGGAGGCAGAGCCTGGGGGACAGATTGCAAACTGTTAAAAGGGTCCTAATTTTCCAGAAGGGAAATGATGATTTCAGTGCGAATGGAGCTCTACTATCTCTTACCCCGAGAGTCAGATCTGATGTTCTTGAAGGCCTTGCTGAAGAAATTATCAAGTACACAGCATATCCAAGAGACAATCAGTTTGAAGAAGTTGCTGAGGCCTTGGTAAAGACCCACCCATGTTTGGGTGAGAAAGGAACTCGCACTGGATATTGTGGATGGAAACAATACATTAAGATCAAGATGATGAACTTCCACACCAAGCTTGACCGAGCTGGACACCCAGAAGTCATTGTCAACTCACTTAAGAACAAACTGAAAGGTCAGGGGAAACCAGCTGCAAACATAAAGAAGCCCCAGAAGGCAAAGGTTAATTTCTGTCCAAGCCATCCAAGAGGTGAAACCACAGAAAGATTAGAGGTGGAAAGGGTTGCTCTATTGCTCGAGGTAAAAAAAAAGAATAATGAGGCAGTGATCAAGGAAAAGATGCAGCGTACCTTATAGTACAGACGGCAAGAAGTTCTTCAGGAGCCAATGGTTACAGAGGTCCGAAACAGATGGCCAGCACTGTTTCAAGTTGGTGAAGTAAGTGTAGTAACCCATTTGTTTCAAATGTAGATGCAAATCTTGCTGAAAATTGCATTCAGGATAAACTTTTGACAAGATGTTTAATACTGTCTTTTCTCCTCTCTTTCAGGTCAACTTGGAGTTAATGCGTATAACAACTGTTGCTCTGATGTCAAAATTCATTGGACAACTGGACAGATACACCGATGACCTGTTGAAGGTTTTCCGTGGCAAAGGTGGATCTGCAGGAAAGAAAATCCGCACTATAATAGCACTGACATCTCAAGTAAGTGTGTATTTGTTGTTGTTTTCTTTCCTTTTTTTGGGGTGGGGGTGTTGCTGAGTCTTAAAATACTACTTAATACAATATATTAAAAGGTAAAATTAAGCATTACTTAAACTGTAGAAACAATACACTGGCTAATGTAATTTTTTGTTCGGGGATCTTGTTGGTATGCTTGTTTCAGAATGAAGACATCAACGTCAAGCGCGACTGTATCCTGAGGAGTCTAAGTGTCTACCTCAATGAAGACATGGAGACACTCGTCAAAGAATACGTGGTAAGTGTATGTCAGTGGCGGGCCGTGCATTTTATACCTGGGCCTTCACTGCTGTCTTACCACCTAATAACCTCATGATGGCGCCACAGCTACGGTTATTTGTTTCTAGGGATGTAACATCACATATTCGTTTTAAACCGTTCGGTACAAGGCTTACAAACCGAACAATAATACTGGTGCATTTGGAAAATGCAGAAGCTGTGGTAAATATAATGTTTTCGGTAGACACCGGTCTGTCTGTTTAGTTTCCGGGTCAGCGTCTGACCCCGGAAGCAAAACAACCCGCACAAACTCACGCTACATTCTCCCCGCAGCGCTTCACTGTTCCTACTGATTCAAACAGGGCGAAGCAATCGCCACACAATCCCCATTTCTCCAGACCATCATTCTTGTTTGTAAAAGAAAACAGCCCAAACTGATTCAATTATCCGGACCCTGACCCCACGCAGGACGGGATGCTTCGTAATTAACGGACAATGCATATGGTCAAAATCCATGTAATTAACACAATGACAAGAGCTAACTCACAAGAACCGTCACACATATTCACAACAAAGCATGACAAAACAACCCAGCAACGCTCACATTAAAGAGCAAGGGCCATTCAAATATTATTTACATCAGGGAACAATATATAATATACATATCTAATATCCATAAACGACACGATAGGCAAAATGAACACACTGCAGATATAAAGAAAACAAAAGCAGTTTCACTTACCAAATGCTGTTCTATTTAAATACAAAGTCCGTCCTCTTTGTTTACAAAGAGGTCAATAACTCGGCTGTGCAGTACATCCGTGCGTTTCAGTTCCAGCAAGAGGTCCTTTTCAGTATTTCCCTATTCTTCTTAACTTTTTCAATGTGGAGCTCCATTTCCCTGCGAACTTGTTCGTTGATCTGGAGATCCACTCGGGTCCTTCCAAACGTTTTTAAGAGCACCGTAGCTTGCAAGTGTCCCGCCGTACTTTGTTGTCGTGTAGCGGCTTTGCTCAGGCAGCTTAATGTCCTTCTTGAGAAAGGTGTTCCCAGTAACTCCGCCACGAAATCAGCTTCTCGTCCTTCCGCCATTTGATGTTAAAAAAACAAAGCTAATATCTTTCCACTTGAACTCTGACTGCTAACAACCTCAGTTCTGCTGGCAAGCACAAGTTTCACTTTAGTCACGTGCTCGCCCACTGACCAATCACAGCACACTCTGCAGCGCGTGCACCTGGACATGAGCGGTATGTAATGCTGACGTCATTATAGGCCGCTTGCCGACGCTGACACGTCAAAGAATAGGCCCAACATGTCAAACTAAAGATCTGATTGGTTGAACACTGACAATCAACAATATCGTCCCCATGTACTTTAATCTGCACTGGCGGCAGAGCCGAGTCTGCAGGCATCTGGCATAGACACACATAGAGGTGAGATCTGAGAGCAACTGAGGAAGACAGTAGCTGTGCAATGAGAAAATAAGATAATGGGGAAAATCTTTTTATAAATTATAATACATTTAAGAAAAAGAAAACTTAAAAAAAATATATAGAAATAGCTTTGTGATTCTGTTTAGGCCAGCAGAGAAGGCCTTGCAGGCCCTGACGGCCCACCACTGATTTTAACTCACTTCAAATTGAAAGTAGCTGTTGTGTTTTTTTTAATCGCAGCATTCAACTCAATGTGAAGTTACATTTGACATTAATATTCAGGATTTGTTACCTTAATGAGCAGTCTTACCGTATAATTATCAAATCATTCAAATATACCTGTTTGAAGTGTTTTATTCCACTCACCACAGGGAGCACTCAGGCAGGTACACACTGAGAAATCCCTTAAAGTCCTCAATCATCCTCTCCATCACCTCCCTGAGCCCTAACTAATGTTCCCTCTCTGCACAGAGAGCAGTACTCCCCGGATCTTACTGCTTGTTGTTTCTCAATCCCAGTTTCATTTTCCGGAACACATCTTCACATCCCTCTGTGTGTGTGCACTTGCGGTGACATGAGCACGAATGTTGGCTGTATGGTAGCATGATAGATAATAGAATTCCACTGTGTGTGTGTATCGACTGAAAGGCTATTTCGAAACCCAACGAAAACAGAGGATTGTGCTGACAGAAAGGAAATCTCTTTTGTGTTGGCCTGGGACAAAGTTTGTTTCCACGAGCCTCAGGAAGTGCTGAGAACAGAAGAAGCAGAAACCTCTCTTCACAGCCTAGCGTCCTAGCGTCCTAGCTAGCGTCCTAGCGTCCATAGCCAGCGTCCTACCTGCCTGTATCCATTCCTCATCGCCCAAATAATACTTGAGGACTTCCAGCGACACGCAACAACGAAGTCCAGTCCGGTCTGGTCAAATCCTGTCTTGGCTTGGCAAAGGGTTCTCCGTCTAACTCAGCTCTGCACAGCTTGGCAAAAGAACAGCGTCTCGTGCTCACCATCAGAATTCCTGTTTTCTATATTAGTTCTCTGTTGTTTTTTTCGTAGATACTTGTTAGTGCAGACATTTGTGCATATGGGTGGGGAAAAAAGCACAGTGAATAAAATATGCTTTAAGCAAGGCTGTTATGAATGGTAGTTTATCATTACCTCTTCTTTTTTTCTTTCTTGGATTTTATTTGTGTCTCTGTTTCATTGCCTACCCAATCAATTACCCCCCCAGGTATGATTAAATTGGAATGTGCTGTGATACTGAATTATGCCTTTGTGTTGTTTCACGGTGTGTCATTAAAAGACTTGTGATTTTTCCGCAGTCCTCTGTTAACCACTTATGACACTCCAGTCTGGTCAGTTGAGATGTGGATCACTGAGAAAAGGGGGAGAGAGTGAGACAGAAAGAAATAACTTACGCTCGTGGTACATGATCGGAATATTTCTGTCAACTGATTCGAAGTGAGCCAATGAGGTTGCTTTCTGATGACTCCATTTGCATCTGTGAGCTGTAAAGGTTGGGGTTTATTTTGTGCACGCACTTCCATATGCACCACGACTTCACTGAATCCCAAGGCAGTGGAAGCTCTAATGTAAGTAGATGTATTGAAATCAAGCTGTGCTTTATAGTAGAAAAAGGTGTTTATTTAGTGATTTATATTTTTCTTCAGAAAGGCCTGTGTGCAGCAGGCTCTTGTGAATCCCTCCACTGGTACTCATTACCTCTCAGCTGCAAACATATAGACACAAACACACGCACACAACACATACACAACACATGTTTGTATTCACCATATATTTCTGAGCCCAGCACTTTGATCTCCCCCTATTGTTCTCTCGAGTTTGGTTTTCTCTTTTTCAGAGGGAGCAGAGTCAGCCTCTCAAGAGGGATTCAAAAGTTCGCCAAAACATCCCCAAATAAAGGAGCTCAAGTCTGTGAAAACTGTTCAAGTACAAACAAGATAACAGAGGCACCATAGGTGCAGGCAACAGAGGGAATACAGTGAGAAACTGCTTTAAATTTTCAAATTGTATCAGCATGGTACTGTTAGAGGATAAGAGGTGTATTTCTAGAGATGCTTCCAACGCCGTGTTTATCAAAATGTGCCAGATCTATTTCAGAGGGCATTTTTGCTCAGTGCACCCACACACATTGCTATAGAGCTATACAGAGCATGGAGTGGTATAGATGGAGTCAGGGCTGTTATGCCCCTCCCTATTCAGAAGTTATAAAACTGACCTTAACTAATGATTTCTGGTAACCCCAGGTAAATGTCACCAGGGGAATGGACTCCTTTTACTGGCAGCTGGATCCATATGTGTGTCAAATGTCAGGAAAGGTACAAACGTGGGCACGTGTTTGTGTGCGTGTGTGTGTGTGTCTGTGCGCGTGTGTGTGTGTGCTCTGTCAGACAGTGACCTCCTGCAGCCCTGAGCCGAAAGCGCATCCTCAGCAGAACGGGAACGACGTGAGAAGCCGAGTCTGCAGAATGCTCATAGTTTACACACACATACCGCCTTACAATTTAGAGCGTTAAATACCACACACACAGCGGTACACGTGCTCGTGTGCGCAGGCACGCACACAAACACACACACACACACCCGATACACATGCTGCAGAGCGGCCCGTGTTTTACACTTTCTCAGCAACATTTATCTCTGCTTCATTTCAGGTGATAAAGCACCCTGATATAACTCAAAGGGGCAGACAGTAAGACAGCATGTAAATGCAGCCATGAAAATGAAAACTGGGCTTCTGCATAATTTCAACTGCCCCCAAAAGAATCGACGGGCTCTGCAGCAAGGAGATATATAACTACTGCTCTTCTATGTCAGCCTCTGCCAGCATGGTTATGCAAACTGCATGCAAACTGCATAGTTATTGGAGGCTCTTAAAAAACAGAGCGATATATAATTGAATATTAACATGTAGAGACAACTGTTAACTCATCGTTTTTACTTTGATGATGGCATAATGTAATGACGCATTTGTGGTTAATGCAGAATAATCAAATATTCTTCATTAGGATTGCCCCCATGGTTCAAGACGACTATTTTAATCTATTTTCCTTTTAGAAATCGTGGTCGTAATGTCTTAGCGGGACAACCGAGTTCACAGCATTTTGCAACAGAGCAACACGACTAACTTCAAGCCATCTGCATGCGGCTCGTGAGGTTCGGGTGTCTCGAGGAGTCATTGTTTGTTTCCTGCAGCATATGTCACTTTGCCAACTGGAAAATGTAAAACCATGCAGCCGATGAGCTCATAAAACCCCGCTCCCACAGGTGTTCTATAAAGTTGTTGTTGCGGAAGCTGAGTGTTTTATACTCGGAGGTAACCTTCCATCAAGACACTAATAGTCCCGCTGAGATTCACAAGGACGGGGAGGTCACGAGAGGCGCCAATAAACGCTGTCTTATCTTCAGGTGAATGCTCAAATAAAATCTGCTGGGCTGCATAGATTTTGTGATTTCATGGGGTCATGACCCGTGTGTTTACACCTTTAAGAATGGGTTCTGTCGCTGATTGGTTATAGGGTCTTATTTTAAAGTACCCAATTATCTGAGCAGATTATGAGGGGGTTTACACTGCATCTGCCTTTCACTCTAACCTCTGGCTACGGGATTTATTAAATCAACTACTCAGTCACATGATGACACAGCCCAATAAAGCTTATCAAGCCTATTTAATGCACGGACCAACGTGAGGCGTAACTAGCTGAGTCTGTCTTTTCCTCCTGACACCCTCGAACCTCATGGCTGACCCGCTGTCTGCATAATGAGGGAAGGATGAGGTAAGAGGACAGTTTAACAACAGGAGCCGACCCTGCCATGTTTATGGTGACCACATGACATCACCAGCTTTATTTAGATTGATTCAACACCATCAGTCACAGTTATAGGGGAAGGAATTAAACGTGACACTCATCCTTAAATCCTGATTTGAATTTATTATTGGAGAGTGAACTGGGTGGACGAGAGTGAGAGGAGGCTCCAGATGGGATGAAGATTAAGATATTTGGTGATTTAGTGATGGCAATGGATACATTTCAGGGAATCATAAGTAACTGTTTAGTAAGTTGTATGTTTATAGAATATCTGCAAAAAAAATCAGTGACTTGTCAACAGTTAAACTGATCCCATGTCCCCCTCAGCGCTACGGAGCTCTGTCGTGTCTTTAAGCTATCTTTCACTCAGTAGTTGGTGGAGACCAAAATAGAGAGTGAATTTTGCACCTAAATTCAACTTAACTTCACTAACATGACTAAAGATGACAGCTTATGTTCAGTGGCTGGTTGACTTTAGCTTCTCAATACTTGTTGTACATTGTATCTTTGAGATTTAGTTTGAGGCTATTTTTGGAATATCTTTTAAAGTTGAATAAATTCATCATTGGGATTTAAGAAAAATACAGCCGGCCTTTAAAGGGACTTCTTGTCCAGTGGCATTGCATTCAAAGTTTGCAGTTTTTGCAGTTCAAATTCAAAAACAAAGATGTCCTTGGTTCACTTTGAGAGTGCTGCCATTAAACCATTCAATTAACAAACGCTAAAAGTTTTATGTTTCATCTTTAATGTTTCTTCCTATGATATGAAAATACCCCCCAATGGATCTGTGCTGAGGCAGGAGGGATTCATCTCCTGCAGGAAATGGCCTCGTATTATTTAATTCATCTGTCAGACTAATTGTCTCCCAAGACAGCCAGGAGCACAATGCATCAAACAATGCTGTCCCAGCACAACATTAGTTTGCACAAGTCCAACAGAGAGAGCCAAATAAAAGTCACAATTCACATTGATAGCGGTATCAATTTTGTCCTTCCCAAAATTTTTAACTCATTTGCAGGAGATTATTTTTGCTGTGGATGTTGCTTTATCACCGGGTTGTTAAAGTGAAAAGCAAGAAGAAGAAAAAGAAAATGTTAGTTACTTGACAATCATCAATCTTTTGGTTAAATCTTGTTTAATATAGTCTGGAGACAAATGTGTTCATCGCCAAACAAGTCTACACACAAAATGAAACCCTCCTTTTATTTTTAAGGTGGCCATTATATCACGAAAAAACAAGCTTTGTCCCCCCAAAAAAGTGCCAAAACGAGATGTTTTGTTTCTCAGTTGATGAGTCCTCCATCCAAGTGTTACTTTAGCGTCTGCATTGCCCCACATTGCACACCACATGCGCACAAACCCTCGCACACGCAAATTGCATCCGGATAATTACATCACTTCCCTGCCGTTGTCTGAAAATTACATCTGTCCCTCACACATTCCACCAATCGCTCCCCAGGTCTCCTTTTTCTCTCCTCTTCCCCTCTCTTTCCCCTTGCCTCACCATTTTAGGCTTTTCCCTCCACTTTAACTCGCCCTAAATTGCCAGGCCTGAATTGCCCTATGAACAGCGTGGGGTGGACAGGCTGGCAGGAGGTGTGTGTGAATGCGTGAGTCTCTGTGTTATCACCATCTCTTTTCATTTTCCTCTCCAAGTGGTGCTGTCAGGAGCCAAACAAGATATCACTCTCCGCCTGCCCCCCGACAGGGAGTCACAACACAGCATAGAGGAAATGGAATAGAAGAAGAAAAGACAAAGGTAAACAAAATGGTTGCTTTCCAGACTCCACTACCTCTGCTGTACCGGACTAATCCCACGATTCTCTTTGTTCCTTAATCCCATCAGCCACTGGGGCCCTGCGTGGCTCTCTGGGTGCAGATAATGGCACCATGCCGCGTGTCTTGATGAAGTTCAGGACCTTAACAAAGAGAATTTGCATGCATGTGTAAATGCAGGCGCACTCGCAAGAGAAAAGCGACCTCCTGATGCTACAAAGGTTTAACCTTTCTCCACATGATTCTGTAATTGTACATTTCCAATTTTGCCAGTATCGACAACAAAAACTTTCCCTCTCAGCTTGACACTCTGTGTCTCTGGATATTTTTGCTCAGCTCAAATAACCCGCCTGCTCTTTGTTCCAAGGTAACTTTCTCAATATGACAACCCCTGACTTTTAACGGTTGTGGCGCGGTTTCATTGCTCAAATAAACCAGCGGCCAAGGAGAGCTGTGGCCATCGCTGCCAACACTGTGAATCAATGTGTTTAGAACTTCATGTCGATGTTGTAAAAGCAGCCGCACGCGACACAAACAACCGCCTGCATTAAAGGCACCACTGACTCGCGTTTTAATAACTGCATCAACTGTAAATCTAAAGCCAGCTCCGGGCCACAACACCACGCTGAGAGGTGAATCAGGTGCAGCGTTTGTCCAATTACAAAGCATGTCATCTCTCTCAGTCTTGTGTGTCAGGGTAGGAAGCTATAGGTCATAAAAGTGTGTGATTTAAGCCGATTGCTTGTGTGGATCCGGGCTTGTAACATCCTCCATTCAGGGAAGGCTAAATGAGGGCACAGTGATGCACAAGCAGAGTCACAGAGCTAGTCTTGTCTCACTTGGGAGCCAACACGGCGGTAGTGTATTTTGAGCAAGCATTGTCCAATATAAATACCTCACAAAGAATATGCCTGCATTCATTGTTTTGATGAAGAATGGCGTAAACCGGCAAGCTGGCGCGTTTAATGAACGTACAGCCTCAGACGGATGCAGCCGTAAAGTGTTCTCCGCTGCCCTGTTCCGTGAAGTTATAAAAGCCAGTGCGAGTAAAGCGTGATAGGTTTGTCACAGAGGCAGCAGTGTATTTTGGGAACAATGGGTTTGGAGACCTTCGAGTGTCACCAGGAGGTTACAAAATCAGAAGCTCTAGTGCCGCAAACAGCTTGAGTGGTGCAATTTCATGCTCAGAGTCGATGAAAACGTGTCGGAAATCAGCAACACCGTCCACGAATGTTTGTGACTTGGCATCTAGCGCGCCATTTGTAGATGAGCAAACAGTCTCCAGCCAACATCCCGAGAATGGTAAAAGCCATTGAACGAGTTCTTCTGCTCTCCTCTGTGCTTATAGGCACACAAATGGCCCGGTGCTGGAGTGATCACATAAAAGTCCGGGACATTTGTTATGACCCCGAGAGGATTCTGGTCATGCATTCAAATATAAAGTCCTTTCATCCTCCCTAGCTCCTCCGCAAACTCACAAATGTGTAGGCATGTGCTTTCGCCACAGCTGTCCGAGGCGGCATCCATCTCTGTAACTCAGCATGCAGGGGTCACTTTAGGGGCAACCTGCTCATTACTCCGAGTGTTGTTAGCCAAAGTACACACGCACCAATTCATCAGCACACACCAATTTGTCAGAGCCACTCACTCCTGCTCGTTAGCCCGTGCTTCACGTCCGAGAGTCTAAGTCTAGCGTGTGTGCCGGCATGCTTTACGTGCGTGTAAGCATATCAGTGATGCAGTGCTTGCTGAGTGTATTTCATGGGATGTGAAAGAGGTGATGTTTAGGTGCATTGTCCATCTGTAGTTTTTTTCTTCCTCTGCCTGGCCATTTCCAGCAGCCCACTCTTTCCCCACAGCAGACCATGTGTGTGCGTACGTGCAGATTGCCTAATCTGTTGCTGCAGAGCTATGGCTGGGGGACTGCAGAGGATATCCTTTGTCAGACTGATTAGAGAGGAGGAAAGGAGCGATGGACGGTGGGAGGGAGAAAAGACAGATAGGAGGGGGGAATAGAGCCTTCTCAGGTAAACACACCCCAGGCGCTGTTCGATCCCAACACTTAAACACACGCATGCTCAAAGCCGCAATCCAATTATTCACCGCGAAACTCGGCTTTCAACAAGCTCTAACCCCATTTAAGAGGTCTCCTCACCCAAAGGATCCTTTTTAATAAACAGTGGCAGACAAGTGTTGACCAAAAGGCAGCAAACCATTGCTCTGCGCTTTCTCTGTTAACTACTTAATTCATCAAGTACTTTGGCTATAAAGACCCGGAGTTCATTCTTCAAAGTAACTATTTAGAAGCGAAAGTGTAAGAGACAGGAGTAGCTTGGGAAGCTTAAAGAGAGACCTCGGGATACTGTGTAGCAAATAAACACGGCAGCCTGGTAGTCTTCTGTATGATGGTACTGTGGAGTGTTAAGAAATGCACTTAAGCTGCCCAGGTGCTCACACACCCAACATGCAAACACCGCAGCTTCAAAATTGAAAATTCACGCCAAGCGTTGGTTTACTTTATATAAAAACAATGCTTTTTAAACTCCATCTTTTTTTATGTGAATAAATCGCATCCATTGAGTCCAGACCAGAGGGAGAGTTGCTACCCAGAACTCATTTACATAAACACTTACTGTTCAATGCACAGAGAGAGGGCAGGCTACAGTAGATTGACTCTCATGTACCCATCTCATTAAACATTTATTAAACATAGTTAAAGCAGATTGGGTCGCATTGTAAGAAAACACAGTTTAAAAGCCGCACGGAGAAAATGGAATAGACATTTAGTAAATAAAGACTGCATTTTTCAAAAAGTGGGGGGAATTGAATTGCACTGACCTGTGCTTGCATCACACTTGCTGATATGTTGACAAGTAGTAAATGGCAGCAGGTCTCAGACCTCTCCATTTTCCTATTTATTCCCTTTATGCCTTTTGCTCGCCAACAGCTCTCCTGTAAACCATGAAGCCGGGGCCAGAGGGGGCCAGTCATCATCTTGTCGTCATCTTGTCATTATCTGATGGGAGCACCCATAACGTCCTGACTGCTTCCTTGTTGGGGTGGGAAGGGTCAAGAAGTCGGCTTGTGTCAGAAATGGAAAGGAAACTGTTGGAGCTCGAGCTGTGCTATATTGATGGCATTGACATATGTAGCAGACTGTGATTTGAATTCGCAAATCCTCATTATAGCCTAAGCCTGTCTGAAGACAGCATTATTAACATAGTGAGAGGCATGCATGCCCCCATGAATACTAAAGTCCTGTTTGCCTTCAGTGGAGGATTTGCTCCAAAATCGATTGGGAAAATATGTACTCTGCATCAGTATGAGTTTGAGAACTTGGCATTGTTGAATTTAAGTCAGTGTTTTTCACCTACTCAGCACATTAGCAAAAATGTTAAACTCAAGGTTAACATATTCACAGTGGACATCCTTTTTGTTAGTCAATGATTCATCATCGTCATTTTTCTTCTTTTTTTTATCAGTCTATTTAGATCTCAGGCCCGTCAAAGATCACACTTTTACAGACAGTGATGATCTGGGCGTGACTTCCAGAATTTGAGTCAGCAACGTTTTACTCATCGTTGTCTAATTTGCGCAGGCATACATACATACACACACACACACACCCATGTGATCTCCTGCTTTGGCTTGCCCTTGCTCCTCTCACTGTTTGCAAATAGAGCTGCCCTGGAAGCCTCTGGCTGGCCTCTCCACTGCTAATCAGAGCTCCCACACACTGGCCTTTCTAATGCTCCTGCCACAAACACAAGTGCAGTATCCAATATTAAAACAGACAATAACCTTTCTCAAAAGGATTTTTTTTATGTGGCCAACAGGCCGATGTTATGTGACATCATTTTATATGGTAGAGTTAGAGTATTTTATCCAGGGGTAGAACATCTGCGCTCCACGGTGAAGCACAGATATTCTATTTTATTCGTGGTCAACCTTGGTGATATTTTAAAGAGTCATGTAACTCATGTAATTAAGTCACTGTTCCTACCGGAGAGACAGTCCAGCACATAAGCCCTTAAAACCACAACTTGTTGTTTTCACACTTGCTGCTATAGGCCGACACTTTCTTGGGTCAGAGTCAAGCTAGCTGTTTCCTATTGTTTCCAGTGCTAGGCTAAGCTAAGCTAACTGCTATTGATCTCCTCATTTAACTATCAGTGAGAAAGTGGACAAGCATTTCCCAAAATGTCAAACTATACTTTAAGGAGCTGCAGTTAATAATGTATTTCTGGATCCATTTTGTTGTTTGATGCTGTATTTATTGTTAGAAGTTGATGTTATATATATATTAGGGGTGTAACGGTTCACAAAATTCACGGTTGGGTTCGGTACGATACAGTGGAGCCACGGTTCAGTATGTTTCGGTACAGTAGAAAACTATAAATGCCAGAGAAATGTACTTGATTTTAAAATATATTTATTCATTACAACTAACATCATGAAGTTATTCTTTGACTTTGAACAATGATGGAACTATACCTGAGTGACTCATCTTCTGGGGTGTCTTCTTAGCAACACATAAGCATAAAAAACAAAACCTGCTCCCTAATGTTATGTAGTATTGTTACTTACATCTTGCTTACATCTTGTATTGTTACTTACATCTTGCAAAAGAGATTTTTAATCTCAATGGGACTACCTGGTTAAATAAAGTTTTTTTTTTTTTAAGTTTTTTTTATTTTTTTATTTTTTTTATTCAAACGTATTCGGTTCGTCATGCGTACCGAACCGTGCGCCTCGTACTGAACGGTTCAATATGAATATGCGTATCGTTACACCCTTAATATCTATATATATATAAATGTCAAGTGTTCGTATCAGTTCTTCAAAATTGATGGGAAACATTTCTCTCTTGACTCACTATTTTGCCCAATATAAATCACACTGAAAGATACTGGCATTGATTTCTGAGTTGATTCCCGTCCATACAGCAACAGTGACTCCCATGGTTTCTCAAGTGCAAACTTTTGCTCTGTTGCTGCTGATGCCCACACATAAAGCAGCTGGATGCCACGAGTCCAATCAAGTGCTCTGGAGATTAGTCAAAAGTCATTATCTGGAAATAGAGGATATCTAACTGGGGCAGTCAGCTGAGGGAAAGTGGTGGAATATAAGGTCATTCCAGCTAACTCGATGAAAGAATTCAACATCCGACTGTGTGTAATTCTGAGCGTGTGCGAGTCTGTGTTTGCTAGCTGTGTGCTAGCTTGTAGGTCTCTGTGTGATCTTTTGCCCTCTGGGCTGTAATTAATTAGAGTTGCAACAAGGCCTAATTAGGATTCCTCTGTGATTCACAACCTCGGCGACCTCTCCATCCGGCCTGCACGACTGATTCCAATGTACTGGTATGTGTGCACTGCTCATTTAGCTACTTGTCAAGCCACGTGTACTACCTATGGATGTGTGCATTGACCAGGAATGCACAATTTGTTTCAAAAAGGGGGGCGGTTCTAAGAAATAAATAAAAATGAAAAAATAAATAAGCATGACTCATTCTTCCTGTGAATGTTGTTATGGTTTACTAGGTGCATTGTTTATTAATGTGATTCAGCAAAGATGAGTAAATCCCTCTTTGCGTTCGGCTGTGAAGCTGCCACTAGGGATATCTTGAACACCACAGCCTCTTGTCCTTAGCCACTAAGGAGTACTTCCACTAGCCAGCTATTGACATTGTTTCTTTTGATCCCACATTTCCAAATTACGATTCAAATTCACACCATGAAAAATGAATTACCATTTTCTTGGGTTTCAAAGAGAATGCGTGTGATTAGATTGGCGAACACGGCTGGTATTAAATATGTTAAACAGAGGCTTTCTTTTCTTTCTCGGGGACATTTTTGTTGCTTGGTCAGAGTGCAGCGTGTTGAATTAGTGATGACCTTCATGGCGTGACACTCTTAAAGAGGCTGTCTGAGAGTCAGAGCCTCTGTGTAAGAAGGCACTCTGCTCTGCTAATACAAACGGTGCTTCAGCAATTATTCAACAATCCAGCTGAAGAACTCGATTTGTAAAATCTCCGGTCCTGCTGTGACACTCGAGGAGGGTATTATATATAAAATGAATAAGACGGAAAACACAGTCCTAGTAGCTGTCATAATGTTTTTTTCTCTCCTTAGAGCAGGAAGGATAAACTCAGCAGTCCATGTTACTCACAGAATTTTAACATCTTCATATCATCCCATTCTGACAGGGAGAGAAAGAAAGAGGAATAGACGTATACAACAGGGCTGATAACATCCAATGAAATGATGAAGAAATGATTCATGCCTTTACAAGTCAACATGATTAAAACAGCTTTGATTAACATCAATACCACTTATACTTCTGGTGTCTCTCTGCATATCTGCATATGGGAAAGCTTGGATGGCAATGCTAATTTAAGTGTTTAGTTTGATCCGAAAGTTTCATTCAACTCCAGTGCTTTGATCAAGAACATGTCTTTACCCTTCGCTGTATCCTTCAAACAACTATACTCTTATTGTTCTTGCTAATTAACGACTGTTCTTTCAGTATTTCATTTATATGTCGAATGAAGTGTCTTTCTATCTCGACTGATTGCTGAGTGTTTAACTTCTTTGTCTAAATCATTCAGCGATATTTAGGTGTCTAATTAATTTCTTTTGCAGGAAACACAATTGATTCATTAAAAAGAGGGGATTCTTCTTATCGTTTTCCCAGAAGGTTTGCACCCACAATTTCTATGCTCTATTTCAAGCACATAAACTGTTCAGTCGAGGCCAGTCCCAATCAGCACACATTTAATGATAATGGTGGACTAAGCTATTCACAGTTAGTTGACCTTACAAATTAAAATGAAAGGAAATTAATTTTCATTGAAATTAACAATATGCTTAACAACCAATGGCATTCTAGTAAAGCTTGAAAGGTTTTCCATCATCTCTTATATAAGTATTTTGAAAAAGGATTTTTCCTTTTCACACTGAAGTGTTTCTTCATTGAATATGAATGACAGTGAATAAGCCTTGATTTGTCCAAACTGTTTTGATGAAAAATCACACATTATTCAAGATATTCAAGGGAATAAAAAAATACATATTTCTTAAAATCAAACCATTCATTGGCATATTAAAGTAAAACCGTTTGAGCTTTGGGGGTGGCTGATCGAAACAAGGAGAGATAGAGATTCACCTCTCATTTCTGAAGCCATGGCTATTGATTCTACCGCACACTGGAATACTCTATGGTGATCCATTTATCTGTTAATCTGTCTGCGATCAGAGGTGAAGAGCCAAAGCGGACGAGTGCCAGTACACCAAAGTCTACACAACATTCTATAAACTAATTAATCAATGTTGGGCCTTAGCAGAGGCCAAGAAGCCTGCGGGAGAACTGCTGAAGAGCAACACTGCCACCTGCTGCCGCTGTGCTCCAATTCATCAAAAAGTACAGGCCGCTTTGGCACCAACCCTGGTATTAAGATGAGAAAACAGGCCTTGCCAAATGCTGTCATATTGTGTTTTCTGGTTAAAAGAGACGACCACTGATTCAGCTGTTGTGAAGCTGAGGGAGATGAGCATATGGCCACAGCAACTAATACTGGACTCATCGGCAATGTTAATTAACATTCACAGATTCAATAGAGATGGAGAGTTTGGCTTGAGCAGCGTTCAAAGTTAGTGTACGATTTATGCAGGATACATGGATTAAATGTTGTTGGTAATGCTGGACTCCATTGCCAGCAACCTTTTACAGCAATCTGTCGGTGGAATTAAGAATTAGGCGTATTCCGTTTCCCATGAAAAAGAATATAGAAAATCAATCTGGTGCTGAACATACGGATATGTTTCAGACTTAACATTGAATAGTCCTCATTAGTCAGTTTCTAGATGCACCATAAAACAGGTTTCTGTTGTGTTTTCTAACTTCTGTATTACTTTACAGCATTATCACGCTCTCTTGTAACTACCTCTGCGACCCAAACGTGAGTAAATGTGTTATTTTCTGGACTTCTAAAACATGTTCAAAATCATGATTCGAAGCACCGAGAAGTATCACGCTGATCATACAAACCTAAGAATGCTTTTGTGAGATGTTAGAGAAGGCTACGAGTCCCCAAGACCCTAAACAGAATATTAGATTTCATCAAACAGAAGCTCACTTTTGCTGGCGTGGTACAGTAACTACTCTGTATTCCCCGACATATATCCAGAGACTATACAGCAGGAAATCCCAATAAAGGAATCATTCAAAGAGGTCATTTTTCAAAGGTAAATGTCTGACATTAAAAGCCTCTTTTGAAGTGAAATGAAACAGAATTTTAATGCGGCGCCATCCACCACCTATTTCTGCAGCTTATTGCCGGATAAATTGATTAAAGATCAGTGGGAACTTTATGTGCACTTTGTGGGCCTCTTGAGGCTCGAGGGAACTTCAGCAAATGTCATGCATCTTTCTCAACTACAATGATATGATTACCTCCAAATCCTCAAAGCAGTTGTTGATGTTTACAGCGATGTGTCATCACCATATTAACAAACCACAAAAATATGTTTCGTTTATCCTCAGTCCTGGCATAGGTTCATGTATCGCTATCATAAAACACAGGCCACTGGAAGGAGTTTATGCCCTGCAGCATCTGTAGCGGTGATTAAATGGAAAGTCACTCTCAGTTAATTAATCAAGGACACTTGCCATATCAGCTCGTACACTTATAAATGGCTTAAAATGTACGTTAACTTGTTTGTTTATTCCGCAGTGTCGTCATCCTTCGACTGCATAACTTTCCATGTTGCTCTCAAGCTACTCTTCAGCCATGCTTCATCATCCTATTTTTGTTCAGACGGTTTGTTGCCCTTATGGCCTCCGACCTGTTTTAATTATCATCGCCGTAATCAAGCTTGTTTCCAGCTGTAACGGGTAGCGGTTTTCTGCTCCGACCAGCCCACTGTCCGTTTCCTATACCCAACACCGAACGGGTGACAAAGTTAGCGAGCTGGCGACCATCTCTGCATGTAGCAGCTTAATAAGAGCTGGGTATTTGGTGGAGACCAAAACAGAGCTACAAGAAGAGTGAACGGGCCAGCTGGGCATGCATTTGCCACGTGGACAAAAACCCGACGATGTTACTCCACATCTGATGCGTGTATAAATATGTCAAATAAACACAGACAACAAAATATATATATTTCTCCATATATGTATAGAAATGAAATTGTTATTTTTGGAAAGCGATTTCCTGTTTACATAGCCGATCGCTTCTGATTTGACAGAGCTGCAGACCATCGCTAGCAACCGATTTACACATTTCTACAGTACAATCTTAAATCATACGTTTTAATGGTGCCACCTGATTTGGTACTTACAAAAAACTTTACACACAATCTTCGTGATGGATTGACAAATAGCTTGTGTAACCGAGCTGTACTCTGGACTGACCAGAGTACAGTGGCTGCTGAGCATTGCCTGCCGAGAGAGCAGCTTTGAAAGTGGCACATTCCTCTTGCAGTACAGCGGTGGCACTGCCTCATAGTAATCATTGTCCCATTTCCCTTTGGGTGAGACAGAAACCCTCAAGAATGAGTCTAGCCAGATATTTCGTGGCCAGTCCACCCTCTTCATTTCCTCTGGCTCGGTGCACTGATGTGCTACCAGTGTAGAAATGTTATTTTTCTCACGTCTTTGCACTGAGCTGAAGCTCCTCTGACCAACATACACTTTGTGTGCGCACGGTGTCCCTCTGCTCCTTTCCCTCAAGTCTGTAAAGTGGCTGAGCAAATTGCTGAAAAAATGAAGACACACTGCAACTTAACCGTTTCCCCCAAAACAAACTAAATTAAATGAATGAGTGGAGCTGTAGACTTGCACAGCTAAAGAAACACGAAAAATAAAATTTGCTGCAACCAAATAACCAGAACAAACGACTCGCATTTAGGCCCGTAAGTTGTTGACACTTTTATAGGATATAGTGGGATTTTAGTTGAGGTGGCTGAGCCCTGATCAACTTTGATTGAAGAGGGTGTCACTCGTGATCACGTTCCTTCTTCTTTTAGAGCTGCTGAGTGCTCCTCTGCTCAGGATGGTGGTGGACATGAGCTCTTGTGCAAGAGTGTGGACATTTTAAGGAGCTATGCGAGAATTAACTTTTTTATCTTTGTATTTTTTCCGCCAGCCTGGCATTTCAACCTTTTTGAACATATCATTGTTATTTACACCAACCTCATCTCTCCCGCATTCTCAACAGAAGACGGTAAAACACCAGTACTTCATCTTTTACTTGTGACATTTCCAAACGGCAAGACTGGTACCGATAATCTTTCATGGCTACTGATCTTTATACTTGATGTATGTGGAACCTTATTCCCGTGACCCAGTTCAAAGAATGGTCCACGTCTTAGAATAGAGTGCCTCGCATGTTGTACAGATTGAAAATCCCTCTGAGGCAAATGTGTAATTTGTGATTTTAGGCGATATATATAAAGCTGACCTTGTCTCTCACCCAATTTGAGCTGGAATAGACTCCAGCCACCCGGGACCCTGCTGAGAATAATCGGGTATAGGTGATGGATGGCTTGATGGTTGGACCAAAAAAATGTACTTGACTTGATTGTGGGGTTAACACAGCATCTGATGTGCACACAAATAATTCATGTAGTTTATGAAATACTTCCTGTCTACAAAATATTGTTCTAGATTGATTATAATGAATTCTGATTATTTTGTCCATGCTCCCGCACCAGTTTGGAGGTGGAAAAAAAGACTCAAATTGAACTTTTATCCCTAAAGTTTCCTATTATCTTTTTCAAAAGGGACAGTGTGTAGGATTTCGTGGCATCTATCGGTGTGGTTGCAGATTGCAACCAACTGAATACCCCTCGGCTCACTCCTCCATTTCCAAGACTCCGCTCAAAAGTCATCCTTGCCACGATAGCACCACTTCAGGAGCAATGGAAGTCATTCGGTGGCTGGCGGTGCCACGGTTTCACAGTCTGCGGCTTACATTACGACAGTTTCACACAAGTGCGTCTGACAACTACGGTGGCCTTCAGGTAATGTAAAAACGTGGAAGGCTCTCACGAGAATCAGTGTTTGGTTTGTTCCTTCTGGGCTACTGTAGAAACATGGCGGTGCAACATGGCAGACCTGGTGAAGACCCCCTCCCTCTGTTGATATGAAGGGCTCATTCTATGCCAACAAAAATACAAGAATTCTTTGTTTCAGGTGACTATACACAAATAAGAATGATTGTAATATTCCATTTCTGCGAGAAGATCCCCGAAAATAGTGCACACTGGCCCTTTAAACCTTGCTAAAGTCAAACATTTTCAGATCCTACACATTGCATGTTGGTTTATCACGATAAATGTATTCAGTTCTGCTTCATCAGCGGGGAGAGGTTTGTAGATTGATGCTTCCCGAGGGTGACATACACAGATTACGCCTTAATATTAATTAATCATGATGGATAGGATTTGCCGAATGTAAATGGATTTAACAGATATTGCTGAATAAAATGCTGACCTGCACGCTCACATGTATGAACATGCATTAAAGCGTGTGTGGCCGGCCCGGCTATGTAAACAAGAGAGTGACTTAATTTGTTCTGGTAGATATTACTCCACCATATCTTTACACAGCAAATAGTTATTTGCTGCTATATTAATGCTCTGAATGTCTAATTTTGCACGTATAAAGATTATCTTTATCAACATTGTCACTTGTTTTGATGCAGTGTTGTGCAAGCATTTTCTTTGATTTTCAGTTTTAAAATATACAGTATACAGGGACAAAGGCTGTAGATCCCCCCCCCCCCCATAAATGCATCCACTTGTGATAATAGTAATAGTTCGATATGTAAGTATGTTTCTTATGACTTAACTATGTGCTGCTCAGCTGTTCACTTTGACTAAAGGGATAACCAGTGGTAAAATCTATACACTTGTGACATTATAAGTGTCCACCACATAGTGGAAGTATTGAGGGCCTAGACAGCAGCAAAGTGTTTGAAAGACGAGTCGGCTGTGACAGAAATTAAGCTTTGGCACTCTACCATAACTTGCTTAGTGTGTGTGTGTGTGCGTGTGTGTGTGTGTGTGTGTGTGTGTGTGTGTGTGTGTGTGTGTGTGTGTGTGTGTGGAGGTGGTTCTATTCTCCCTTCTTTGTGTGTGGTGGGGTGTGATGAATCAGATGCCATTTTGAAAATGCTGTTCACGAGTGTGTGGATTGACGTTGGAGGCGACAAGGGAATGTGGGGAATTAAGGAAGGAGTGTGAGCTACACTGAACAGAATGTGACAAGCGCAAAGTGACGATTTGGCCCAGGAATCAGGATGCGATGTGGTGTGTGTGCACACACACACACACACACACACATACACACACACTGCCGTGGAAAAGTGAGTACTAGCATGAGGGGACAATTTGATCTGTTCCACCAAACACAAATCAATGTCTGTGGCTCTTTTTTCTAGATAAGTACACACATAAAGACACACGAATACACACACACACACACACACACACACACAGTCCCAATCAGTTGGGCTTTCTCAAACAGGGACAAAACAAAGTCATCCGAGCCTGCAAGAGGCTGTCCCAGGCTGGTGGTGACGGCCGGGATAGTTGCTATTCGACAGATTAACCTGAGGGATTTCTCCCCAACCCCGACTGCCGAGCAAGGACACAGCATTCTCTGTTCCTTTATATCTTGTGTTTTATTCTTAGACTGAAAGAAACGTGGCGCCAATGAACAAAATGGACTAATCTATGAGTTCACCATCTTTGAATTTTATGCTTTTGCGGTATTAAGATAAGAGGAAGATGAAAACTCTCAAGAAAAGATAAAAGTTTTGTCAGATGTTACATCAAATCTTTGAGATTTCATAAAAATGCACTCCAACCACAGACTGCATTATACGCTCAAGCTCAAGAAGAAATACCTGTAATCTTCGGTTCATCTTTGTCACATAATATCAGATCATTGCTTCAAAGAATGATGTCGGGATAAGGCTTCTTTATGCTCAAGTATTCAACTTACTCTTGCATTCAAAATACAACACAGGACCACCAAGCCAGTCACTGCTAATCTACGAAAGAGACAAATGATAATAAGATGTGTGTAAGTATCGTGAAAAAGAAAAACAATACACGCTGGAAGCAGTTGGAAAAACATCGATGATACAGAGAGGGTGCCGGAGGAGAAGAAAGAAGAGGAGGAGGAGGAGGAGGAGGAGGAGGAGGAGAGAAAGGGTGAAATGCAGTAGGACGACAGTGACAGATGAGAGCCGGAGCTGACAGAGCGCTCAGCGATGGCAGTTTATCAGCATCTGGTCCGCAGGGTCACTTCAGCTCCCGGACTCCCTTTCTCATCTGTCTCCATTTCTCTCCCTTCCAGATCTCCTGACCCAACTTTCCCTCCCTCCCACCCCTCCTCTCTCTCTCTCTCTTTCTCTCTCACAGACTGACAGTTCTGACAGAGCACCAAAATGTGCAGTCAATATTCCTTTTCCTTCATGCTCCCTCATATACACACAGTGAGAAACGGCGTAGACGGAGACGCATCCGCACACCAATTAAGGCCGAGAAATACCACTAACAATGTAACAGGAGTTGTCAATAACTTCGGAGATAGATTAACCAAAGGCTTTATTGCTTTGGCATTAACATATTTAAAATGCTAGCCTCCTTGGGCAAGACCAGGGGATTTACGGCAGCTGATTAAATGTGATGTTTTTTTCAGGATGAAATACGGCCTTGGTGAAAGGAAGAGGAGAAAGTCGGGGGAGGCCAAGCTCACACCGCATGTGTACGCCACCTTAATTGCATCGATGATTATCCCTCCACATTACGCTTTCCCTGCTCATATTTATAGTTGTGTCCAATTTTCATTATGCTCTTCATTATCGAGCATAAATAACCTGCGTAAATGTGCCGGCACACCACGACACGCCCCATAACATTGCCAAGTGATATCCATCTTGTCCCCCAGTGATCCGACATTACCTGGCTGAATTACGTCTATTAGCTGTGCGTGGCCCCTCCCACTCTATCAGGACAGCAGTCCGCAGATGACAGCATTAACTTTTAAGACTTTATAGCATCTTCTTTACCCAACACACACCATTAATCCACTTAATGGCCGCCATGACCCCTTTCATCGTGTTTCGTGAAATAAAAATATGAATAAAGCCCATTACGGTCTCCATTGTGGAGAGTCTCGGTGATAAATCAAAGCGGTTCTATTAGAAGGATTGCCAGGTTGGCCACACTAAATCATTGCTGCTGTTTGCTTTATTAAAGCTCTCTTTTTTTGGCCTGTTTTCATGCCTAAAGCTGGAATCTTTAACTTTGAGTCATATTTCAATCCCCTCCCGACCTTTAGTCAGTTGTTAGTGTGAAGGCTCCTGGGCCAATATTTACCCCGGTTGAAGTCAGATCTGTCCCTTTCACTTTTGGGATATTTCCTTGCCTTAGATAAATGTTTCTTCTTGTTTTCATCGAGTGGTGAACCCCTAAGCTGTGGCAAATGTTGAAATATGTGGAAGTACCCAAAGTGTGTTATTTTGTAGTCACTTTGTGTTGTTGATTTCCTGTCACTTCCTATGTAATTGCCCTTGGTTTGAACAGACTATTAGTGTTGTCAGCCAAAATGTTCACCACCCACAGGGATGACGCTCCAAGGCCAAACATGGTTAATGTGCAAGTGCTAACAAACCACCGCAAACACCACCACGACAAAAATAAAAACGTAAAGCTGCTCTAATCAACATTCTCAGATCAACAATGACCGTGTGTTTGGGAAAATTGTAGCTGGCGACAAACCCACAATTCATTATCCCCCGACTCTGCAGTTCCTCTCGGCTAAACAAAGCTTTTTAACATCATTTTACTTATTGTTTTGGTTGAGTGGCCAGTTCCTTAGCTCTGTTGGTTCACTCTCGTTGTTCTCGTCAGGGACATTTTCATCTTGTGCAGAAAGCTTTTTAGCTTTATCCAGCGAGAAAATGGTGACAAACCCACCGTAAGGTGACTGACCGGCATAAGAACAGCAGACGGACAAAGTTAGCGACTTTTAGCAGCATTTGGCAGCTAAAGAGCCAGGTTTCTGTTTTGTTTTTCTCAGTAAGGCGCTGAAACAGAGCTGAGCTGAATATTGGATTAACATTCATCAACTGGACACAAACACAACTTCAAATTAATGCTAATGTTGTCCTCTCGATGTGTAAATAAGCCGCTACTTGCTAACACATTCCCAATACTGCCCCCAAGACAGAAAAATAAAATGAATAAATAAATAAACTGATGAGCGTTTATCTGAAGTGGCAAATGTTTCGTTTGTGTAATTTGTTTAAAAGGCCACAAAAGGCAAAACTGTATCACTTTCATTTCAGTTTTGTCGAAAACTTTTACTATTGAGACCCAGCAAATGCAATAGAGAGCTGGACAGGAAGCCCTTTTAACCTAAAGTGCCAAACTCTATTAGCCTTGTCTTCATTCTGTTATATTTGCAGATTAAATGACCATGATGCAGAATCTGCATTCAGAAGGATTCACATCCCGAGACAGCCATCTACTGAGCCAGGGCAAAGGCCAATCACACAACGTACAAGGTGAATCTGTGTGTGTGTGTGTGTGTGTGTGTGTGTGTGTTTGTGTGTGTGTGTGTGTGTGTATAGAGTGGAAATATTGTGTGGATGAGAAGCTCAGGTCCAGATACTGTTGAATTATGGAGCAAGCCCTACCTGGAAAGAATGAAGTATTCATGCGCGGTATCATGCTCTGTTTTCACCTTTCTTCATTCCCACCCTGCCTTCTGTTCCTTGGAATCCGTCTTTGCGGCAACTCAAAGGGGAGTCCTCTGCTTTCACTTCAAAGAGTTATCTTCACCTTTCTTTTTCTCCAATGCTGGAGCAAAAATCGACTCCCATTAATGGGTAACAACCCCTGTGATTGGGCGTCACATATAGTTTGTTGTTGTAGGACAAAGTAATGATAAATGGAATTATCTGTAACAAAAAACGCTATCACTGGCTGCGGTACGAAGGCCTTTCAGTAAAGTCTCAATTTGTGGATCTAACACTGCCCTTGAATTGTTTAAGCACAACTGGGACGGCTGGAGGAATTCATTTCAGATATTACCAAACAGCGGGGTACACAGCTCCTCGGGGTGCCGCAGACAAAATCTCTCATCCTGGTTTAAAACAAGAAGATTGAATGGGGATTTAAGGAGAACACGGATAATTCAATCTTCATCTGCGGCAAGCCACAATAACATGCTCAGTTTCCATGGGATCCTCTTACGTCAGAGGAGGACTCTGGAATGAAAGGACAACACATCTGAAGCATCTCCTTCCTCCGGTCGAGCAAAAGAGTAAAACACATGCGCAAAAGCGCACACACACACACACAACACATGAAAGGTTCTCATCAACATATCAAAGCTGTTGTGCCTGCTGTGTTCAACATGCTATATTGGAACTCAGTGGAAGCCAACAAGGCAACGTACAGCCCCTCTCTGCACACGACTTATATGTATCGCGCCGACAGCTCCTGCAGACAGCAGACAGTTACAGATCGAGATAAGTCCCAGGTGTCAGGTATGCATGCGCATGCACACAAACATCGGCATGTTTGGCATTCTGCTCCATATAACCACCCACGCCTCTCTCACTCGCAGTTGAAGTTTCAGAGCAAGAGATAACGCGGGAAGGAGTGAGATGAACAACTGGGGCTTAGCAACATCAGCTCAAACTCCCTGGGATACCCAACAACGGCATATAGATACCTCTCCAGTAAAGCTCCACTGTGTAGCATTTAAGTTGTCGAGATGCATTTAATCCACCAGTTCGGAGACCGTCGCACTGAGTCAATACGCAATTTAGGGCAGGTTGGCAGAGAACATTGGATTGATTGATTCTGACCTTTTACCTGACAGTACCTGCTGCACACATCCTCCACCAAATAATGAAACGTGTTGAAATCCCTCTATCTTTAGCTGTGGCACCTTTTCTTCTCCCAAATAAGCGCCTGTTGTTAATCCCACTCATATGTCTGGCTGTGGGTCTGCTTTCTCTACTTTATCTCTAAGAGCTGGGGGGGGGGGGGGGGGGGCAGACCCAGGGGGGTGATACCATCCGTATTGATTTGTGCAAACATGCACACACACAAAGACACACAACAGCATTCTTATGTGTGGCTGTGCACAGCTTTGCTCTCACCCCTCATGCTTTACCTCTGTCTTACACACCGCAACTACGAGGTGATTTGTGATAGAAAGGAAAAAATACAAAAAATCATTAATTATATACACACAGACAACGAAATAACCAGCAATATTCTACCGCGTAACACTCTTGGAAAGATACTGCTGTTTTAGTCTTTAGCAGCATGGCGGATGGCAATGTCAGCCGGTCAGTCCACACTGAAATATATAACTGGTTGATGGATTGGCATGAAATGTGGTACAGACAGCCATGTCTCCCTCAGGATGGATTTTAATCACTTTGGTGATCCCTTAACTTCTGCTGTAGCGCCATCATCAGGACAAACGTTGTGCAATGCTTTAGGTTTATGAATAGATACCTCCAAAATACTGACTCTACCGTCAGCCCCACCTGTACTTTCATGCTAATTCGCTAATGTTAGCATGCTAACACACTGAACTAGGTTGGTGAAGACCTAAGGCTACATGCTAAACACTAGCAAGTTAGTGTTGCCAGTATGTTAGCATGCTGATTTTAGCTCAATAGCATGGCTGCAGTCTCAGTCTTAAAATAGGTGCAGTCGTAAAAACCGATTTTGAATGCTGTCGAGGTCAACAAGACAAAGTCTGTATCACACCAGTCCCAAGCTTGAAGTGAAGCAACACCCTCTTCCAATGAGAAAGGCAAGCTATCAAGCACATTTCAAGCTGATGCTGCTCATCTGTGCATTGAAGGGTTATCATGTCCAGTTGGGAGGGTTGCATTACAAGGAGACACAACATCCTTCTCCCTTCAGATGTGGTGTGAAGAAAACAATTAATAAATAATCCCTTCGGAGAGGGGGCGAGTCGCTCTCATGTCAATCCATCAAACTGAAGGACGCCACACGCAAACTAGAAAAAAATGCCAGTTTCTAAATAAAATTCTCTTGTCTCGCACGGAGCTCAACTCGAAAGAAAAGGCCGGTCACATGAGGGTTTAAATAGAAATCTATTTTCTGGCCTGAAAATCAAACTGGCCATCATTCTGTCCTGCCTGCACCTCTCTCTTGGGAACGTGTCAAATTTATAACATGTAGTCATTTTCTCAGCTGTCAAACCAAGCTTCTTACCAAGCTCTGTTCCCCACCACAACCACTCAACTACGAATCCTAATCTGCTCGAATGTCTCTGCGTGTGTGTGTGTGTGTGTGTGTATGTGAAAAAGAGTGTGTTCTATGAATGAAGTAGTTTTTCAAAAAAAGTCTTGAATTACAAAATTTCATTATTTTTATTCATTATAACTGTACGTGTGTGTGTGTGTGTGTGTGTGTGTGTGTGTGTGTGTGTGTGTGTGTGTGTGTGTGTGTGTGTGTGTGTGGGGGTCCAGAAAGAGGCGGCATAGCAAAGTAGGTCATGACAGAGGTTTGTACTGGATTAGCGACTGTCACTGACAGGAGAGTGCAGACACCAGGGCAGCCCTCTCCCTCTCACTCACAGTATCTCTCTTTCACACACTCACACACACACACACACACACACACACACACCTACACACCTACACACACACACACACACACACCTACACACCTACACACACACACACACACACACACACACACAGAGGCCATTTCTGAAACTGCGGCGTTCTGTCATGGATCTGAGCCAGCAGGCCGTGACACGCATGGAGGGCAGTTCTAAAACAGGCGGCCGTGTCCAGCCTGTCTTTCGTGCGCATAGGGGCACACATGCATGAGACCATGTTTGCATGTGACAGGGCTGCTCGACTTGCCAAAGATTCCAAACTGTTTGTCCTTGCCAAAGATTCCAAAAAAGTTACTTTATGTTGAACACTTTTTTTTTCTTTCGGTATTCAAAGATCTGCTCCCGTCTAAGCACAGATGAATCTTTGGAGCCTGTGGATCACTATCCAGTTCTGAGTTGACTTATGGAAATCCGTCTCATTACTTCTGCCTTCTTACGGTTCAAACTCTCACATAAAAACATAATGATCCAAGCTGTTTCTGTTGTCTGTTGCGTAAGTCAACGATTTTTTTTTTCTTCTTCTTCTTTTTTTTTTTGATGTTCCAAGTCTCATCGGTTTCCATCCCCAGAAAGTCGGGAATAATTATGGGAATGAAAAGGCTCGCAGAGCAGATTAACAACATCTCACTGGGCTGAACTCCTCACTCCCTTTTATCTCCTCAAACGCAGTAGAAGAAAAGACGAGTTGCGCAACTCCCACCTTAGGGACCCAGCCGACTTTCCACCCAACATCTGGCTGCCTCTGCATGTCTAGGGCGTCTGCCAGTCCTCTGCTATTTGATGTGCGCGTTTGAAGCAGCCATGCGACCGGGGCGACGAGGATGCGCCTGTTGTTCGCAGCTCTTGTCGCTGTGCTCTGTTCCCTATGGATACGAGTTTCAAAGCGTGGCAAAGTTGGACCTTTCCTGCTTCTACATGTAACACCTCCTCAAATGGCAGTGCCAGTGTGCTGGATGGCTTTCTTCATCTCTCTTTTATCAGTCCTCCAAAGGACCCTTCTTTCCTTTGCAAGGGTTTGAAAGACCTGTCCTCCCTCCTCCTGTCATTTCAGGGAAATTAACGCCACCTCATTTCTCCAGTACCCAAAAAGCCACTTTAACGCACAAGGATCCGAATGTGGTGTTTTATAATGAAACCGTATTTCATCATTCTAGCTTGATCAAATGTTATCACACATCAAAAACACTAAAACGTTACACGATTTTGAACGTACACTCATTAGAAACAGCTTCCATTACCTAAATTGAATTTAGGGTTAATTAGTCTCTGATGGTGCAGGGTCAAATTTCCACATGAAATACTTTTGGCTGTGGTATTCTGGCTTGTTCCTACATCAAATCACAATATATGACATCAGGCCGCCTGTTTTACCGTATATTATCATCATTACTTTATGAAGGCTCTGCAACCCTGGTACCAAAACCCTACATCAGACAAAAACAATTGAGGTTATTGTAATTTCCATAAAATCATGAGGTTCAAGAGTGGCGAAAAGCGTGATGTATTTTTGTAGGCCAACCCCAGATGTTAGCATCACACTGCTTCCAATGGGATTTTTTTTTCATTTGATTGTGGAATATTGTGGAAAATAAATGCTGTGGCAAACACAAGTTAATGACACGTATACGCTTTGTTCAGCAAGATAATCTTCACAATTGAGCAGCACTTTTATGATTTTTGAAGCGTGAATGCAATAGAATGCGACAGAAGTAAACAGCGATAACGTTCGGATAAGGAACTACCGGTACACGGTCGCACGAGTACACACAACGAGGCTGTAAAGACGAACTAGTCAGCGTGAAGACGTTGCACCATATGGGAGCACTTGTCTTTACTTGCAGCATGCAAAGATAGATCTGCATATATACATACATAGATATACAGTATACATACACACATATAGATATATGTCATATGTAGAATACCACAAATACACCTGCATAGAGTTGATGGTGGGGCTATTACATGTGACAGCTCTATCAATCTCAAGAATTTGTGGTTTTAAAAGTTCTTCAGGTCACTCTCTCATTAAAACGTACGTGGATTTATTGACCGCAGCATCTTTATCAAGGTGAACATGCAGCTGGCGAACACCTTTTAAATTCAATGCTGCAATGGCAGCTAAAAGGGGAATGCGACACATTTTATAAATGATTCCTGCTCCTAGGACAGTTGCAGCTGATACTGTACTCATGAACATGCAACCTCTATCTCCTGCAGCTGGAAACTGGAGAGCTGACCCCTGAGGGTCACCGAGTGATGGAATACCTACCACCGCGCCATGCACAACGACCAGATACAGACTTTGTTCAATTTTAAGACGTTTTATGATTTATTTTGCCCCCAAAAGTTGCAAATTCTGGTTTCTACAGGTTATAAAATGCATTTTTTTTTTGTATGACAATTCAACTTAGTATTAAAGGGCTCTACAAAATAAGAGCTTGATTGTCTCTGGTAACGCCCCAAATTTTACAAACAATCCCGATGTCCATGTCATATCTTACACGCCCCAAAATGGAAATCATTAGAAAGAACATGAAGGTACCCCTGCATCACTGATTCCAGTTTACTTCCAAAAATATGCTCAGTCAGTATTGATATTGTCCTCCTTTGGAGTCTCCTGCATTCTGCTCTTTGTTATACTCGTTCACGGGGCGTTACATTACAACACACTGGCACCGACCACAGTACTACACACTAACGGTTAAATCCAACCACGCAAGCAGAGAGGCGATTGTACAACGGCGGTGCTGCTTCCCCCGGGGGCCTGACAATGGTGTCATTATTTGACATAAAATTACACAGTGCGTCACTTCTCATCTGAATTCGGCCCACCCTCAGATACTGCAGGCACACTACAATTAAAAAGAACAGCTGCTGAACATGACAGGAGGCGAGTCAAAACCTATGCAGGAAAACAAGGCTTTAATAGAAAGCAAAATCAACTAAATATGAAAAGAACATGACATTGTTGTACTTCTTTTAGACATTGTAATGATATTTAAGTGTAATTTTAATATTCTACTTTCTGACATTTCTAACTTTAAAGGCAGAGTTGTTGTTCTTTAAGATCCTGTAAGACAGAGATAGACGGACTGATAAAGACAATAACTTCTCACAGTTGCCTCTCGACTCCGCTTTAAACTAACCACTTAAGGTCACTGATGGGCCTGGAAGTCCTCGAAGCGACACTTTGTGATCAGAACATGACATATGGTGTTTGTCAGCGCGGCAGAGGTGCCACTCAGGACTCCAGACAGCATGGGTTGAATTGGGTTTGGTTATGGCTGACGGCGCTCTCTCTCTCTCACCTCCCAGGTGGAGTTGTAACGGGGAAAGGTGGCCAGGTTGGAGATGTTCTCTGTAGTGCTTTTCATTTCCAACTACCAACTGCTCGGCTGCACTGAGAGCTCAAACACAGTGAAAGCAAGTTTCTCTGTATTCCCTCAAGATCTCCAGTTTTAAAATTGATGTGTTCAATAACCAGGGATGAAAGTAAAGAGTAGCACAGGCAGGATCTATAATTCAACCAATCTCGTGTGCCAAGGAGCCTGCTGGCACCCAGCCAAGAGGGATAGAGGAGTGGCGGGCGGGCCAGATAGAGCGCTCTGCCAATGCTGCAATGCCTGGCACAGGTGCATTGTTAAAGACGCCGTTAAAATGATTCACTTTCAATCCAATAATCTGCAGTGCACTATAGGATGTCCACAAAAGGTCTATATAGTTTCCAAATGACTGCTAAATATGTTTTTCACCTTGAAACAGGAGCTGAACTTCCAGCTCTGGAGAGTATCCATCACAAATGGGATTTGACTAATAACACTAATGACAAGTCTGTAATCTGGCACCGATCATTCCCACTCTGGAGCACTTTAGCTGCTAAACTGGAGAGCAAGGTGTCGGGTGACCTTATGGACACCCTGACAGTAGCCGCGGTGGTGATGATGATGATGATGATGATGATGATGTTGGGGGCGTTCTTTCTGGCGGCGCTTTGAGGAAATGACTGGATGCTGTCTTTTGGATGTTGGGACATTTTGGGGTTGACTATCCGATTATTTTCAGGAATTGAGAATCATCCCGGTGAACGACAGCTTGAAGTCGAGCCAGGTCATGGAGATGGAATCTTTGCACCAATCACTTTCCTTGATCTTTGACATCGCCCGCATAGGCTAACAATAATTGTCAGATTTAGAGATTTGAGTCAAATATCATCTAATGACTTTTCGGCACACCTTGTTGCACCGAAGCTTTTCATCCCTGGCCTTTGATTTCCAATGAAATAATGAATTGTTCAGTTTTCGGCTCACTTCAAAGCTCTTATTTGAGTTCGGGGTGTTGCGTGCGTGCCCTCAGCGCCGTCTCAGAGTTATTATTCTCTCAAAGCCTCAAGCTGTCTGGTAGAATTTCACAGGAGCGTCGTAAAAATATCTATATCGAAAGTAATTAAAAGAAAGTGGACTTGTAATGCCCGGGTGTCATCAAGAAAGGTCTGATCAAATCTAAACATCACTTCATCCCTTTAGCTTTCAACCGCCTGGCCTCGAGGTATTAAATATTGAAGGGTGGATTCAGTTCTACCATTTGGCTTTTGAAATCTAGCAGAATAAAAATGGATCAGATGTGTACCATTTTATGTCAACATGTCTTTATGTGTTGTGTCCACGAGGTCTCCCTCCTATGGCCAGAGTACCATGCGCTTCCTGCCGGCGCTCTACTTTCCGGCGGTGTCCATGCCGTTCCTGCCGGCGCTCTACTTTCCGGCGGTGTCCTCGCCCCCCAGCCGAAAACCCTGTGTGTCTCCCACCGGGTGAACAACCTCCACAACAGTCCCAACCGACCCCACGAGCGGGGTTTGGAACGTCTGCTCGGCGAGGGCCGTGTTAACTGTGGGAACTGTTTTGACTTATTCTGTTTGACTTGTGTAAATGAGGTTATAATTGTCCCCCTGACAGTGGGAGTTCAGAGAGTGAACAGTGCAACATTGCTCCAGACGCGTCAGGCTGGTTACGCGTCTCTGCAGTCACTGCCCACCATGTTCAAAGTTCAGACTCAGTCTAATGAGAATGCCAATTTGGATCCTGGCTGGAGGAAAAATGTTAACGAGACAACATGCTGGAAACTTAATCTATGCAATGAGGATGAATATCTAAATAGGCTTGCCTTCATCAATTCCTTCATTCAAGATAATACTTCTTCTAGTGTTTATGTTATTGGGGATATGAATGCAGATATCTCAGACACAAGCTCAGTATTTGCCAAGCACATGGCTCAGTTTTGTAAAGACAATTATTTTATATTATCAAGCAAAGTGCTTTTGCCTACAGATAGCTATACATACATTAGTGAGGCCTGGCACACTACATCATGGCTGGACCATTGTATTCGTACAGCTGATGCTCATGCTTCATTGGGATGTATGGGCATTCTTTATGGCGCAGCAACAACTGATCATATACCTTTTGCTATGTCGATAAATGTTGAACATCTGCCGGCGCTATCTAGAAATGGAAATAGTGTCAACACAGAAAAACTTGACTGGTCAACTCTCACTGAAGAGGACGTCTTAGTGTATTCTGCTCGTACAGACCAGTCCTTCAGTCATATTCATCTAGCTAGAGATGCAGCTATGTGTACTGACGTTAACTGTAAGGATGTGGGGCATAGGAGAGATCTCTGCTTCATGTACAATGATACAGTAAGTGCTCTGTATAAAGACAGCAAGCCCTACTACAAGCATCATAATAAGACCCGTAACATCAAACCTGGCTGGAACGAGTATGTAGCTGAGTATCGTGCTGAAGCCTGTGAAGCCTTCAAATCATGGGCTCTAGCTGGTAGACCCAGACAAGGACCAGTGCTTGAGTACAAGAAGCTCACCAATGCAAGATATAAGTATGCCATTCGCTTCATTTGCAAGAATGATCAAGCCATGAGGGCTGACTCCATGGCCAAGAAGCTGCTAAGCAACAACCTAGTTGATTTTTGGAAAGAAGTGAGAGATCTTAACTGTAAAACATCTTTACCATGCACTATAGATGGAATCTCAGGAACAGACAACATTGCTGAGTTATGGCGACAGCATTATAGCACCTTATTTAACTGCATCAAAAGTGATTTGTACAGCGTGGACAGTTCTGAGAGTAATGAGTGAATGGTAATTACATCATATGAGGTGCACCAAGCTATCAACAAACTGTCTGAAGGCAAAGCAAGTGGCTTAGACCATATTACTGCTGAACACCTTCAATATGCTAGTCCGAGGCTAGCTCCTCTCCTCGCTATTTGTTTTACTGGCTTCATGATTCACGGCTTGTTACCAGACTCAATGCTGTCTGTTCTCTTAGTGCCAGTCATTAAAAACAAAGCTGGTGAAGTATGTAGCCTAGAGAATTACAGGCCCATTGCTTTGGCCAGCCTCCTGTCAAAAGTCCTAGAAAGAATTCTGCTGGACAGAATACAGGACTTCATCACCTCCACAGATCACCAGTTGGGCTTCAAAGCCAAACATGGCACTGACTTGTGTTTATATGCCTTAAAGGAAACTGTAAACAAATACAGAGGTCAAAACTCATCACTTCTTATGTGTTTTATTGATGCCTCCAAAGCTTTTGATCGTGTTAATCATAGTAAATTATTTTTTAAACTGAGCCAAAGAGGTGTCCCCACATACATAGTGAGAATTCTGGCTTACTGGTATGCGCACCAGAGTATGAGAGTAAAATGGGGTAAAAGTGTGTCAGCCCCATTTGGGGTTAGCAATGGTGTCAGACAAGTTCTGTTTAATCTGTATGTTGATGATCTGTCCAAGCAACTGAAAGCCTGTAATACTGGTGCATGATGGGAAATACTCTGGTTAATCACATCATGTATGCAGATGATCTGGTGATCTTTAGTCCTTCTAGCGCTGGTCTTCAGCAGCTCCTCACTATATGTACTGTGTACGGTGTGGAACATGACATCAAATACAGCGCCAGTAAGAGTGCTATCCTGATCTGTCCAACTAAAGAGGACAAATGTCTAAACTTCCCAGACTTCAAATTGTCTGACAATAATCTTGGTGTCTGTAGTGAAGTGAAATATCTTGGTAATTTTTTAACAGAACACATGTCTGATGATAACGACATTTCCAGGCAATGTCGTATGATGTCTGCACAAGCAAACAGTCTCTCACGCATGTCTGGTCTGTGTACAGATGGAGTGAAGATGTCTCTGTTCAGAGCATATTGTACTCCACTCTACACTGCACACTTGTGGTCAAACTACAAAAAAAAGAGTTTACAGAGACTTCAAGTAGCGTACAATGACGCCATGAGAATACTTTTAAAGAGACCGAGATGGAGTAGTGCCAGTGAAATGTGTGTGGCTGCACGAGTCAACACTTTCCAAACAGTTTTAAGAAATCTCATGTACAAATTCATCTGTCGACTGAATGACTCTGTAAATGGGATCATACTTGTTTTAACCAACATAAGGTTTAGCACCACACGCTACCAGTCCAGCTGTGACGACATTGGTACAGCTGTCTCTTTGTAAGGCGTTGCTAGGCCTCTGTACTTTTATTGTTTGTTTTTTTATGTATCCGTCTGTATGGACCCCGAGTCTGAAATAAAGTCGATCTATCTATGCATTTATCCGAACCATCATTAGTGTGCAAAGCACGTCTCTGGCCTCGTTTGAATTCAGGCTGTTTGGTTTCATAGTCGCCTTTAACATCTCCAATAACAAACCTTGCGAAATCCCCAAAATCCTTATTATTCTCACAAGGCATTATTTGGATGTTCCCCTTCAAACAATGTATTGCTATTTTGAATTTAACTTCAGGTGTCAGCCATGATGCGCCTCTGTTGGAGCTCCATCATACCTCCTCTTGAAGTGGAGGCTAACCAGACTAAGTGGATAAGGGGGATCTGATTGCCTAGCCATTAAGTCTCCATTAAAGTGTGAAGAGTTTTAAATGGTAGTTTGATGAACTGGAGCTTTGCAAAGCAACAGCAGGACTTCTTAACACGTGGCTATGGAAACTTTCTCCACTTCAAAAAAAAAGGGCCAGACAGGAGCGGCAGCTGTGGACGGCTCCGTCCGGCCGTGAAGAGCCCGAGGTGAAGCGAGGCAGCGTGGAGCAGTGCTGCCATGAGTTACGCAGCATTCACTACCTGGAGGGCGAGTGAGACTAGCTCGTCACTCCACAACTAGCTTGTAAAAAGGTCAATTTCTGGCCCAATACTTGCTGGCTGTGTCTTATCAACTGATGGAAATAAACCGTCATGACACAAAACCCGAGGCTCCTCTCTACACAGAGGGTGAAGTTGTGTTCTTTGTAGCAGGTGTGGATGAAACATGGGCTGCAATGGCCTTTTGCTGCACTCCAACCTGTGGCTGCAGTCCTACAGTGCCCTCTACTGGCTGAGGACAGACATGGCCGAGATGATCCAAATAAAAAAAATAAAGAAAAAAGAAAAGCATTTTAACACTTGGGAAGAAAATAAATCTCAGTAATGCTTTTGTTTAGGAAGTTAAAAGTTGTCTTTATTTACAAAGAAGAACGATTTAGAAAGAAGTAGACTTACAGCCATCCATCTCATTATTTCAACACACTGCTCTTGCACACATAAAATCTGCTGCTAACGTTTATTATTAAAATGTAAATATACATCCTCACTCTCTGTGCAAGTATTACGAAGTTAACAAAACTGACACAAATAAGTACAAAAAAGACCAAACCATAGAAATGTCATTTAGTTTTCAGGTCTTGTCTGGCAGAAGAGCTCCATTATGCATAATGGTTTCCTGACAAAACAAGCAAAGAAGAAAAATCACAGAACTGTTCTCATCACACATATCTCATACGCTCTACCTCGATATGCTTTCATTGTGTTGCAGTTCAGTACGCACCTTCTTTCAGGGTTTCTGTTCGCCGGTTCTCCTTGTCGTGATGGAAAGCTTTGCTGGGATCAAACCGACGAGGACTACCGGGGCGCTTCCACTTCAGCTGCTCCAGATCTCTCTTCTGCCGGCTCACCTGGGACTGAAGCTTAGACACCTCCTACACAGACACAAAGAGGGGATGAAGGACCGGCGCATGAGAGCGAGACCAAACGTGCACGATGTGGCTTTGGAGAGCAGTCGGTGCCGTTCTCATGCATCACCTGTTTTAGGCTGACATTCTCATCTTTCAGCTTCATCACATGCTTGATCTTCTGCTTCTGGTTCTGGTGGCCCAGCAGACGGGCGTAGGCATCGGACAACTTGTTCAACTCCTCCTGGTTCGCTCCGTTTTCATTGACGAGTGTATTTCGCTCGGCTGCAAACGCATTGAGCTGGTCCTGTGGGCGCACAACCGAGTGAACATTGAGAGGGCTTCAACTCAGCAACGAGCTGCTATTACAACACCGACATACAGCTGGAAACAAGGTTGAAACTGAATTAAAACAGTGCTAAAAGACACTAAAAGCTACAGAGATGAGTGATAAATATCTGTGGTTGCATCACAACAAACACCTTTCACATTTCACATCGTTTGGGCTATGTCATATTTGACCCGGTGTGGAAATGACTGACCTGGAAGGGCCTGACCTTCGCAAACAGCTCCTCATATTGTTTCCTCCAGTGTCCGCTCTCTGAAACTTGGGAGCTTTGAGGAAAGGAATGAGGAGTTAAAATGTGCTGATTGTAAAAAAAAAAAGAACTCATAACTCAAGAATCCAATCCTGTTCACCTTTTCTCCTGCGCTTCATCCATTTGTCTTTGAAGTTCCTGCCGCTGCTCCTCCAACTCCCACTGCAGCGTGACCTTCTCCTGAGTCAGCAGCTCCACCTGCTCCTGCAGAGCGCGTCCATCTCGTCTCAGCTCGTCCAACTCGCGGTGCAGACTCTGGGTCTTCTCCTCCATAAGGTCGAACTGGGCATGGACGATCAAACCCGCTTGTTCAATCTCATCCGGGTGAGGCCGGTTTCTGTCCTGCTCTGCCATGTTCAGTCGATGTTCAAGAGCAAGCCTGGACCGGTCCGTGAGCTCTACTTGAGACAGAAGACTCTTCCTTTCCTCGTCTACTCTCTCAAGCTCGATCTGTAGCCGGACCACCTCTGACCTGACTTCTCTTTCGACCTCCAAAGCTCCCCTTTCCTCCTGAAGGGCTGTCTGAACTTGAACTTTCTCTTCTCTTTCTTGTTGGAGCGGTTCCATTATTTCCCCTTTCTGCTGGTTGACCTCCTCTAGCAGTTCCTGGGCCTTTTCCGTCAGGGCGACGTGGCTCGTCCCCATGGCCTTTATCTCCTCATCTTTTTGTGTAAGGAGAGACTGCACCTCCAGCAACTTTCTATCAAGTCAAGGAGAAAAGGGAATATTAAAAAACAAAAAAGACGGAAAAGTGAGTTATTTCAAAGTAGACTCAGGGATTTCGAAGCGTACCTTGAATTCTCCTCCCTGGAAAGTAACTTTTTTTCCAAAGTAACTAAAAAAGTAACTTTTTTTCCAAAGTAACTAAAAAAGTAACTTTTTTTCCAAAGTAACTAAAAAAAATTTTTTTTTTCCAAAGTAACTAAAAAAGTAAATTGTTTCCAAAGTAACTAAAAAAATATTTTTTTTTCCAAAGTAACTAAAAAAATATTTTTTTTTCCAAAGTAACTAAAAAAATATTTTTTTTTCCAAAGTAACTAAAAAAATATTTTTTTTTCCAAAGTAACTAAAAAAATATTTTTTTTTCCAAAGTAACTAAAAAAATATTTTTTTTTCCAAAGTAACTAAAAAAATATTTTTTTTTCCAAAGTAACTAAAAAAATATTTTTTTTTCCAAAGTAACTAAAAAAATATTTTTTTTTCCAAAGTAACTAAAAAAATTTTTTTTTTTCCAAAGTAACTAAAAAAATATTTTTTTCCCCAAAGTAACTAAAAAAAAATTTTTTTTTCCAAAGTAACTAAAAAAATATTTTTTTTCCAAAGTAACTAAAAAAATTTTTTTTTTTCCAAAGTAACTAAAAAAATTTTTTTTTTTCCAAAGTAACTAAAAAAAATTTTTTTTTCCAAAGTAACTAAAAAAATATTTTTTTTTCCAAAGTAACTAAAAAAAATTTTTTTTTTCCAAAGTAACTAAAAAAATATTTTTTTTTCCAAAGTAACTAAAAAAATATTTTTTTTTCCAAAGTAACTAAAAAAATATTTTTTTTTCCAAAGTAACTAAAAAAATATTTTTTTTTCCAAAGTAACTAAAAAAATATTTTTTTTCCAAAGTAACTAAAAAAATATTTTTTTTTCCAAAGTAACTAAAAAAATATTTTTTTTTCCAAAGTAACTAAAAAAATATTTTTTTTTCCAAAGTAACTAAAAAAATATTTTTTTTTCCAAAGTAACTAAAAAAATATTTTTTTTTCCAAAGTAACTAAAAAAATATTTTTTTTTCCAAAGTAACTAAAAAAATATTTTTTTTTCCAAAGTAACTAAAAAAATATTTTTTTTTCCAAAGTAACTAAAAAAATATTTTTTTTTCCAAAGTAACTAAAAAAATATTTTTTTTTCCAAAGTAACTAAAAAAGTAAATTTTTTTCCAAAGTAACTAAAAAAATATTTTTTTTCCAAAGTAACTAAAAAAGTAACTTTTTTTCCAAAGTAACTAAAAAAGTAACTTTTTTTCCAAAGTAACTAAAAAAATATTTTTTTTTCCAAAGTAACTAAAAAAGTAAATTTTTTTCCAAAGTAACTAAAAAAGTAACTTTTTTTCCAAAGTAACTAAAAAAGTAACTTTTTTTCCAAAGTAACTAAAAAAGTAACTTTTTTTCCAAAGTAACTAAAAAAGTAACTTTTTTTCCAAAGTAACTAAAAAAATATTTTTTTTTCCAAAGTAACTAAAAAAGTAACTTTTTTCCAAAGTAACTAAAAAAGTAACTTTTTTTCCAAAGTAACTAAAAAAATATTTTTTTTTCCAAAGTAACTAAAAAAATATTTTTTTTCCAAAGTAACTAAAAAAGTAACTTTTTTTCCAAAGTAACTAAAAAAAAAATTTCTTTTCCAAAGTAACTAAAAAAATATTTTTTTTTCCAAAGTAACTAAAAAAATATCTTTTTTTCCAAAGTAACTAAAAAAATATTTTTTTTCCCAAAGTAACTAAAAAAGTAACTTTTTTTCCAAAGTAACTAAAAAAGTAACTTTTTTTCCAAAGAAACTAAAAAAAAAAAAAAAATTCCAAAGTAACTAAAAAAAATTTTTTTTTTCCAAAGTAACTAAAAAATTTTTTTTTTTTCCAAAGTAACTAAAAAAGTAACTTTTTTTCCAAAGTAACTAAAAAAGTAACTTTTTTTCCAAAGTAACTAAAAAAGTAACTTTTTTTCCAAAGTAACTAAAAAAGTAACTTTTTTTCCAAAGTAACTAAAAAAATATTTTTTTTTCCAAAGTAACTAAAAAAGTAAATTGTTTCCAAAGTAACTAAAAAAATATTTTTTTTTCCAAAGTAACTAAAAAAATATTTTTTTTTCCAAAGTAACTAAAAAAATATTTTTTTTTCCAAAGTAACTAAAAAAATATTATTTTTTCCAAAGTAACTAAAAAAATATTATTTTTTCCAAAGTAACTAAAAAAATATTATTTTTTCCAAAGTAACTAAAAAAATATTTTTTTTTCCAAAGTAACTAAAAAAATATATTTTTTTTCCAAAGTAACTAAAAAAATATTTTTTTTTCCAAAGTAACTAAAAAAATATATTTTTTTCCAAAGTAACTAAAAAAATATTTTTTTTTCCAAAGTAACTAAAAAAATATTTTTTTTTCCAAAGTAACTAAAAAAATATTTTTTTTTCCAAAGTAACTAAAAATATATATTTTTTTCCAAAGTAACTAAAAAAATATTTTTTTTTCCAAAGTAACTAAAAAAATATTTTTTTTCCCAAAGTAACTAAAAAAATATTTTTTTTTCCAAAGTAACTAAAAAAGTAAAATTTTTTCCAAAGTAACTAAAAAAGTAACTTTTTTTCCAAAGTAACTAAAAAAGTAACTTTTTTTCCAAAGTAACTAAAAAAGTAACTTTTTTTCCAAAGTAACTAAAAAAGTAAATTTTTTTCCAAAGTAACTAAAAAAATATTTTTTTTTCCAAAGTAACTAAAAAAATATTTTTTTTCCAAAGTAACTAAAAAAGTAACTTTTTTTCCAAAGTAACTAAAAAAATATTTTTTTTCCAAAGTAACTAAAAAAGTAACTTTTTTTCCAAAGTAACTAAAAAAATATTTTTTTTTCCAAAGTAACTAAAAAAGTAACTTTTTTCCAAAGTAACTAAAAAAGTAACTTTTTTTCCAAAGTAACTAAAAAAGTAACTTTTTTTCCAAAGTAACTAAAAAAATATTTTTTTTCCAAAGTAACTAAAAAAGTAACTTTTTTCCAAAGTAACTAAAAAAGTAACTTTTTTTCCAAAGTAACTAAAAAAGTAACTTTTTTTCCAAAGTAACTAAAAAAATATTTTTTTTTCCAAAGTAACTAAAAAAGTAACTTTTTTCCAAAGTAACTAAAAAAGTAACTTTTTTTCCAAAGTAACTAAAAAAATATTTTTTTTTCCAAAGTAACTAAAAAAATATTTTTTTTCCAAAGTAACTAAAAAAGTAACTTTTTTTCCAAAGTAACTAAAAAAATATTTTTTTTTCCAAAGTAACTAAAAAAAATATTTTTTTTCCAAAGTAACTAAAAAAGTAACTTTTTTTCCAAAGAAACTAAAAAAAAATTTTTTTTTCCAAAGTAACTAAAAAAATATTTTTTTTTCCAAAGTAACTAAAAAAAAAAAAATTTTTCCAAAGTAACTAAAAAAGTAACTTTTTTTCCAAAGTAACTAAAAAAGTAACTTTTTTTCCAAAGTAACTAAAAAAGTAACTTTTTTTCCAAAGTAACTAAAAAAATATTTTTTTTTCCAAAGTAACTAAAAAAGTAAATTGTTTCCAAAGTAACTAAAAAAATATTTTTTTTTCCAAAGTAACTAAAAAAGTAAATTGTTTCCAAAGTAACTAAAAAAATATTTTTTTTCCAAAGTAACTAAAAAAATATTTTTTTTTCCAAAGTAACTAAAAAAATATTTTTTTTTCCAAAGTAACTAAAAAAATATTTTTTTTTCCAAAGTAACTAAAAAAATATTTTTTTTTCCAAAGTAACTAAAAAAATATTTTTTTTTCCAAAGTAACTAAAAAAATATTTTTTTTTCCAAAGTAACTAAAAAAATATTTTTTTTTCCAAAGTAACTAAAAAAATATTTTTTTTTCCAAAGTAACTAAAAAAATATTTTTTTTTCCAAAGTAACTAAAAAAAATTTTTTTTTTCCAAAGTAACTAAAAAAATATTTTTTTTCCAAAGTAACTAAAAAAACATTTTTTTTCCAAAGTAACTAAAAAAATATTTTTTTTTCCAAAGTAACTAAAAAAATATTTTTTTTTCCAAAGTAACTAAAAAAATATTTTTTTTTCCAAAGTAACAAAAAAAATATTTTTTTTTCCAAAGTAACTAAAAAAATATTTTTTTTTCCAAAGTAACTAAAAAAATATTTTTTTTTCCAAAGTAACTAAAAAAATATTTTTTTTTCCAAAGTAACTAAAAAAATATTTTTTTTTCCAAAGTAACTAAAAAAATATTTTTTTTTCCAAAGTAACTAAAAAAATATTTTTTTTCCCAAAGTAACTAAAAAAATATTTTTTTTTCCAAAGTAACTAAAAAAATATTTTTTTTTCCAAAGTAACTAAAAAAATATTTTTTTTTCCAAAGTAACTAAAAAAATATTTTTTTTTCCAAAGTAACTAAAAAAATATTTTTTTTTCCAAAGTAACTAAAAAAATATTTTTTTTTCCAAAGTAACTAAAAAATTTTTTTTTTTTCCAAAGTAACTAAAAAAATATTTTTTTTTCCAAAGTAACTAAAAAAGTAAATTTTTTTCCAAAGTAACTAAAAAAATATTTTTTTTCCAAAGTAACTAAAAAAAATATTTTTTTCCAAAGTAACTAAAAAAGTAACTTTTTTTCCAAAGTAACTAAAAAAATATTTTTTTTCCCAAAGTAACTAAAAAAGTAAATTTTTTTCCAAAGTAACTAAAAAAGTAACTTTTTTTCCAAAGTAACTAAAAAAGTAACTTTTTTTCCAAAGTAACTAAAAAAGTAACTTTTTTTCCAAAGTAACTAAAAAAGTAACTTTTTTTCCAAAGTAACTAAAAAAATATTTTTTTTTCCAAAGTAACTAAAAAAGTAACTTTTTTCCAAAGTAACTAAAAAAGTAACTTTTTTTCCAAAGTAACTAAAAAAATATTTTTTTTTCCAAAGTAACTAAAAAAATATTTTTTTTCCAAAGTAACTAAAAAAGTAACTTTTTTTCCAAAGTAACTAAAAAAATATTTTTTTTTTCCAAAGTAACTAAAAAAATATCTTTTTTTCCAAAGTAACTAAAAAAATATTTTTTTTTCCAAAGTAACTAAAAAAGTAACTTTTTTTCCAAAGTAACTAAAAAAGTAACTTTTTTTCCAAAGAAACTAAAAAAAAATTTTTTTTTCCAAAGTAACTAAAAAAATTTTTTTTTTCCAAAGTAACTAAAAAAAATTTTTTTTTTCCAAAGTAACTAAAAAAGTAACTTTTTTTCCAAAGTAACTAAAAAAGTAACTTTTTTTCCAAAGTAACTAAAAAAGTAACTTTTTTTCCAAAGTAACTAAAAAAATATTTTTTTTTCCAAAGTAACTAAAAAAGTAAATTGTTTCCAAAGTAACTAAAAAAATATTTTTTTTTCCAAAGTAACTAAAAAAATATTTTTTTTTACAAAGTAACTAAAAAAATATATTTTTTTCCAAAGTAACTAAAAAAATATATTTTTTTCCAAAGTAACTAAAAAAATATTTTTTTTTCCAAAGTAACTAAAAAAATATTTTTTTTTCCAAAGTAACTAAAAAAATATTTTTTTTTCCAAAGTAACTAAAAAAATATTTTTTTTTCCAAAGTAACTAAAAAAATATTTTTTTTTCCAAAGTAACTAAAAAAATATATTTTTTTCCAAAGTAACTAAAAAAATATTTTTTTTCCAAAGTAACTAAAAAAGTAACTTTTTTTCCAAAGTAACTAAAAAAGTAACTTTTTTTCCAAAGTAACTAAAAAAGTAACTTTTTTTCCAAAGTAACTAAAAAAATATTTTTTTTTCCAAAGTAACTAAAAAAGTAAATTGTTTCCAAAGTAACTAAAAAAATATTTTTTTTCCAAAGTAACTAAAAAAATATTTTTTTTTACAAAGTAACTAAAAAAATATATTTTTTTCCAAAGTAACTAAAAAAATATTTTTTTTTCCAAAGTAACTAAAAAAATATTTTTTTTTACAAAGTAACTAAAAAAATATATTTTTTTCCAAAGTAACTAAAAATATATATTTTTTTCCAAAGTAACTAAAAAAATATTTTTTTTTCCAAAGTAACTAAAAAATTATTTTTTTTTCCAAAGTAACTAAAAAAATATTTTTTTTTCCAAAGTAACTAAAAAAATATTTTTTTTTCCAAAGTAACTAAAAAAATATTTTTTTTTCCAAAGTAACTAAAAAAACATTTTTTTTCCAAAGTAACTAAAAAAATATTTTTTTTTCCAAAGTAACTAAAAAAATATTTTTTTTTCCAAAGTAACTAAAAAAATATTTTTTTTTCCAAAGTAACAAAAAAAATATTTTTTTTTCCAAAGTAACTAAAAAAATATTTTTTTTTCCAAAGTAACTAAAGAAATATTTTTTTTTCCAAAGTAACTAAAAAAATATTTTTTTTTCCAAAGTAACTAAAAAAATATATTTTTTTCCAAAGTAACTAAAAAAATATTTTTTTTCCAAAGTAACTAAAAAAATATTTTTTTTTCCAAAGTAACTAAAAAAATATTTTTTTTTCCAAAGTAACTAAAAAAATATTTTTTTTTCCAAAGTAACTAAAAAAATATTTTTTTTCCAAAGTAACTAAAAAAATATTTTTTTTTCCAAAGTAACTAAAAAAATATTTTTTTTTCCAAAGTAACTAAAAAAGTAAATTTTTTTCCAAAGTAACTAAAAAAGTAACTTTTTTTCCAAAGTAACTAAAAAAGTAACTTTTTTTCCAAAGTAACTAAAAAAGTAACTTTTTTTCCAAAGTAACTAAAAAAGTAACTTTTTTTCCAAAGTAACTAAAAAAGTAAATTTTTTTCCAAAGTAACTAAAAAAATATTTTTTTTCCAAAGTAACTAAAAAAGTAACTTTTTTCCAAAGTAACTAAAAAAAGTAACTTTTTTTCCAAAGTAACTAAAAAAATATTTTTTTTTCCAAAGTAACTAAAAAAATATTTTTTTTCCAAAGTAACTAAAAAAGTAACTTTTTTTCCAAAGTAACTAAAAAAATATTTTTTTTCCAAAGTAACTAAAAAAGTAACTTTTTTTTCCAAAGTAACTAAAAAAATATTTTTTTTTCCAAAGTAACTAAAAAAGTAACTTTTTTCCAAAGTAACTAAAAAAGTAACTTTTTTTCCAAAGTAACTAAAAAAGTAACTTTTTTTCCAAAGTAACTAAAAAAATATTTTTTTTTCCAAAGTAACTAAAAAAGTAACTTTTTTTCCAAAGTAACTAAAAAAGTAACTTTTTTTCCAAAGTAACTAAAAAAGTAACTTTTTTTCCAAAGTAACTAAAAAAATATATTTTTTTCCAAAGTAACTAAAAAAGTAACTTTTTTCCAAAGTAACTAAAAAAGTAACTTTTTTTCCAAAGTAACTAAAAAAATATTTTTTTTTCCAAAGTAACTAAAAAAATATTTTTTTTCCAAAGTAACTAAAAAAGTAACTTTTTTTCCAAAGTAACTAAAAATATTTTTTTTTTCCAAAGTAACTAAAAAAAATTTTTTTTTTCCAAAGTAACTAAAAAAATATTTTTTTTCCAAAGTAACTAAAAAAATATTTTTTTTTCCAAAGTAACTAAAAAAATATTTTTTTTTACAAAGTAACTAAAAAAATATATTTTTTTCCAAAGTAACTAAAAAAATATTTTTTTTTCCAAAGTAACTAAAAAAATATTTTTTTTTCCAAAGTAACTAAAAAAATATTTTTTTTTCCAAAGTAACTAAAAAAATATTTTTTTTTCCAAAGTAACTAAAAAAATATTTTTTCTTCCAAAGTAACTAAAAAAATATTTTTTTTTCCAAAGTAACTAAAAAAATATATTTTTTTCCAAAGTAACTAAAAAAATATTTTTTTTCCAAAGTAACTAAAAAAGTAACTTTTTTTCCAAAGTAACTAAAAAAGTAACTTTTTTTCCAAAGTAACTAAAAAAGTAACTTTTTTTCCAAAGTAACTAAAAAAATATTTTTTTTTCCAAAGTAACTAAAAAAGTAAATTGTTTCCAAAGTAACTAAAAAAATATTTTTTTTTCCAAAGTAACTAAAAAAATATTTTTTTTTCCAAAGTAACTAAAAAAATATATTTTTTTCCAAAGTAACTAAAAAAATATTTTTTTTTCCAAAGTAACTAAAAAAATATTTTTTTTTACAAAGTAACTAAAAATATATATTTTTTTCCAAAGTAACTAAAAAAATATATTTTTTTCCAAAGTAACTAAAAAAATATTTTTTTTTCCAAAGTAACTAAAAAATTATTTTTTTTTCCAAAGTAACTAAAAAAATATTTTTTTTTCCAAAGTAACTAAAAAAATATTTTTTTTTCCAAAGTAACTAAAAAAATATTTTTTTTTCCAAAGTAACTAAAAAAATATATTTTTTTCCAAAGTAACTAAAAAAATATTTTTTTTCCAAAGTAACTAAAAAAGTAACTTTTTTTCCAAAGTAACTAAAAAAGTAACTTTTTTTCCAAAGTAACTAAAAAAGTAACTTTTTTTCCAAAGTAACTAAAAAAATATTTTTTTTTCCAAAGTAACTAAAAAAGTAAATTGTTTCCAAAGTAACTAAAAAAATATTTTTTTTTCCAAAGTAACTAAAAAAATATTTTTTTTTACAAAGTAACTAAAAAAATATATTTTTTTCCAAAGTAACTAAAAAAATATTTTTTTTTCCAAAGTAACTAAAAAAATATTTTTTTTTCCAAAGTAACTAAAAAAATATTTTTTTTTCCAAAGTAACTAAAAAAATATTTTTTTTTCCAAAGTAACTAAAGAAATATTTTTTTTTCCAAAGTAACTAAAAAAATATTTTTTTTTCCAAAGTAACTAAAAAAATATATTTTTTTCCAAAGTAACTAAAAAAATATTTTTTTTCCAAAGTAACTAAAAAAATATTTTTTTTTCCAAAGTAACTAAAAAAATATTTTTTTTCCAAAGTAACTAAAAAAATATATTTTTTTCCAAAGTAACTAAAAAAATATTTTTTTTCCAAAGTAACTAAAAAAATATTTTTTTTTCCAAAGTAACTAAAAAAATATTTTTTTTTCCAAAGTAACTAAAAAAGTAAATTTTTTTCCAAAGTAACTAAAAAAGTAACTTTTTTTCCAAAGTAACTAAAAAAGTAACTTTTTTTCCAAAGTAACTAAAAAAGTAACTTTTTTTCCAAAGTAACTAAAAAAGTAAAAATTTTTCCAAAGTAACTAAAAAAATATTTTTTTTTCCAAAGTAACTAAAAAAGTAACTTTTTTCCAAAGTAACTAAAAAAAGTAACTTTTTTTCCAAAGTAACTAAAAAAATATTTTTTTTTCCAAAGTAACTAAAAAAATATTTTTTTTCCCAAAGTAACTAAAAAAATATTTTTTTTCCAAAGTAACTAAAAAAATATTTTTTTTTCCAAAGTAACTAAAAAAATATTTTTTTTTCCAAAGTAACTAAAAAAGTAAATTTTTTTCCAAAGTAACTAAAAAAGTAACTTTTTTTCCAAAGTAACTAAAAAAGTAACTTTTTTTCCAAAGTAACTAAAAAAGTAACTTTTTTTCCAAAGTAACTAAAAAAGTAAATTTTTTTCCAAAGTAACTAAAAAAATATTTTTTTTCCAAAGTAACTAAAAAAGTAACTTTTTTCCAAAGTAACTAAAAAAAGTAACTTTTTTTCCAAAGTAACTAAAAAAATATTTTTTTTTCCAAAGTAACTAAAAAAATATTTTTTTTCCAAAGTAACTAAAAAAGTAACTTTTTTTCCAAAGTAACTAAAAAAATATTTTTTTTCCAAAGTAACTAAAAAAGTAACTTTTTTTTCCAAAGTAACTAAAAAAATATTTTTTTTTCCAAAGTAACTAAAAAAGTAACTTTTTTCCAAAGTAACTAAAAAAGTAACTTTTTTTCCAAAGTAACTAAAAAAGTAACTTTTTTTCCAAAGTAACTAAAAAAATATTTTTTTTTCCAAAGTAACTAAAAAAGTAACTTTTTTTCCAAAGTAACTAAAAAAGTAACTTTTTTTCCAAAGTAACTAAAAAAGTAACTTTTTTTCCAAAGTAACTAAAAAAATATTTTTTTTTCCAAAGTAACTAAAAAAGTAACTTTTTTCCAAAGTAACTAAAAAAGTAACTTTTTTTCCAAAGTAACTAAAAAAATATTTTTTTTTCCAAAGTAACTAAAAAAATATTTTTTTTCCAAAGTAACTAAAAAAGTAACTTTTTTTCCAAAGTAACTAAAAAAAATTTTTTTTTCCAAAGTAACTAAAAAAAATTTTTTTTTTCCAAAGTAACTAAAAAAATATTTTTTTTCCAAAGTAACTAAAAAAATATTTTTTTTTCCAAAGTAACTAAAAAAATATATTTTTTTCCAAAGTAACTAAAAAAGTAACTTTTTTTCCAAAGTAACTAAAAAAGTAACTTTTTTTCCAAAGAAACTAAAAAAAAAAATTTTTTTCCAAAGTAACTAAAAAAATATTTTTTTTTCCAAAGTAACTAAAAAAATTTTTTTTTTTCCAAAGTAACTAAAAAAGTAACTTTTTTTCCAAAGTAACTAAAAAAGTAACTTTTTTTCCAAAGTAACTAAAAAAGTAACTTTTTTTCCAAAGTAACTAAAAAAATATTTTTTTTTCCAAAGTAACTAAAAAAGTAAATTGTTTCCAAAGTAACTAAAAAAATATTTTTTTTCCAAAGTAACTAAAAAAATATTTTTTTTTCCAAAGTAACTAAAAAAATTTTTTTTTTTCCAAAGTAACTAAAAAAATATTTTTTTTTCCAAAGTAACTAAAAAAATATTTTTTTTTCCAAAGTAACTAAAAAAATATTTTTTTTTCCAAAGTAACTAAAAAAATATTTTTTTTTCCAAAGTAACTAAAAAAATATTTTTTTTTCCAAAGTAACTAAAAAAATATTTTTTTTTCCAAAGTAACTAAAAAAATATTTTTTTTTCCAAAGTAACTAAAAAAATATTTTTTTTTCCAAAGTAACTAAAAAAATATTTTTTTTTCCAAAGTAACAAAAAAAATATTTTTTTTTCCAAAGTAACTAAAAAAATATTTTTTTTTCCAAAGTAACTAAAAAAATATTTTTTTTTCCAAAGTAACTAAAAAAATATTTTTTTTTCCAAAGTAACTAAAAAAATATTTTTTTTTCCAAAGTAACTAAAAAAATATTTTTTTTTCCAAAGTAACTAAAAAAATATTTTTTTTTCCAAAGTAACTAAAAAAATATTTTTTTTTCCAAAGTAACTAAAAAAATATTTTTTTTTCCAAAGTAACTAAAAAAATATTTTTTTTCCAAAGTAACTAAAAAAATATTTTTTTTTCCAAAGTAACTAAAAAAATATTTTTTTTTCCAAAGTAACTAAAAAAATATTTTTTTTTCCAAAGTAACTAAAAAAGTAAATTTTTTCCAAAGTAACTAAAAAAGTAAATTTTTTTCCAAAGTAACTAAAAAAAATTTTTTTTTCCAAAGTAACTAAAAAAGTAACTTTTTTTCCAAAGTAACTAAAAAAGTAACTTTTTTTCCAAAGTAACTAAAAAAATATTTTTTTTTCCAAAGTAACTAAAAAAGTAAAATTTTTTCCAAAGTAACTAAAAAAGTAACTTTTTTTCCAAAGTAACTAAAAAAGTAACTTTTTTTCCAAAGTAACTAAAAAAGTAACTTTTTTTCCAAAGTAACTAAAAAAGTAACTTTTTTTCCAAAGTAACTAAAAAAGTAACTTTTTTTCCAAAGTAACTAAAAAAATATTTTTTTCCCAAAGTAACTAAAAAAGTAACTTTTTTCCAAAGTAACTAAAAAAGTAACTTTTTTTCCAAAGTAACTAAAAGAATATTTTTTTTCCAAAGTAACTAAAAAAATATTTTTTTTCCAAAGTAACTAAAAAAGTAACTTTTTTTCCAAAGTAACTAAAAAAAATTTTTTTTTTCCAAAGTAACTAAAAAAAAATATTTTTTTCCAAAGTAACTAAAAAAATATTTTTTTTTCCAAAGTAACTAAAAAAATATTTTTTTTCCAAAGTAACTAAAAAAGTAACTTTTTTTCCAAAGTAACTAAAAAAGTAACTTTTTTTCCAAAGAAACTAAAAAAAAAAAAAAAATTTCCAAAGTAACTAAAAAAAATTTTTTTTTTCCAAAGTAACTAAAATTTTTTTTTTTTTTCCAAAGTAACTAAAAAAGTAACTTTTTTTCCAAAGTAACTAAAAAAGTAACTTTTTTTCCAAAGTAACTAAAAAAGTAACTTTTTTTCCAAAGTAACTAAAAAAATATTTTTTTTTCCAAAGTAACTAAAAAAGTAAATTGTTTCCAAAGTAACTAAAAAAATATTTTTTTTTCCAAAGTAACTAAAAAAATATTTTTTTTTCCAAAGTAACTAAAAAAATATTTTTTTTTCCAAAGTAACTAAAAAAATATTTTTTTTTCCAAAGTAACTAAAAAAATATTTTTTTTTCCAAAGTAACTAAAAAAATATTTTTTTTTCCAAAGTAACTAAAAAAATATTTTTTTTTCCAAAGTAACTAAAAACATATTTTTTTTTCCAAAGTAACTAAAAAAATATTTTTTTTTCCAAAGTAACTAAAAAAATATTTTTTTTTCCAAAGTAACTAAAAAAATATTTTTTTTTCCAAAGTAACTAAAAAAGTAAATTTTTTTCCAAAGTAACTAAAAAAGTAACTTTTTTTCCAAAGTAACTAAAAAAGTAACTTTTTTTCCAAAGTAACTAAAAAAGTAACTTTTTTTCCAAAGTAACTAAAAAAGTAAATTTTTTTCCAAAGTAACTAAAAAAATATTTTTTTTTCCAAAGTAACTAAAAAAGTAACTTTTTTCCAAAGTAACTAAAAAAAGTAACTTTTTTTCCAAAGTAACTAAAAAAATATTTTTTTTTCCAAAGTAACTAAAAAAATATTTTTTTTTCCAAAGTAACTAAAAAAGTAACTTTTTTTCCAAAGTAACTAAAAAATATATTTTTTTCCAAAGTAACTAAAAAAGTAACTTTTTTTCCAAAGTAACTAAAAAAATATTTTTTTTTCCAAAGTAACTAAAAAAGTAACTTTTTTCCAAAGTAACTAAAAAAAATTTTTTTTTTCCAAAGTAACTAAAAAAATATTTTTTTTTCCAAAGTAACTAAAAAAATATTTTTTTTTCCAAAGTAACTAAAAAAATATTTTTTTTCCAAAGTAACTAAAAAAGTAACTTTTTTTCCAAAGTAACTAAAAAAGTAACTTTTTTTCCAAAGAAACTAAAAAAAAAAAAAAAATTTCCAAAGTAACTAAAAAATTTTTTTTTTTTCCAAAGTAACTAAAATTTTTTTTTTTTTCCAAAGTAACTAAAAAAGTAACTTTTTTTCCAAAGTAACTAAAAAAGTAACTTTTTTTCCAAAGTAACTAAAAAAGTAACTTTTTTTCCAAAGTAACTAAAAAAATATTTTTTTTTCCAAAGTAACTAAAAAAGTAAATTGTTTCCAAAGTAACTAAAAAAATATTTTTTTTTCCAAAGTAACTAAAAAAATATTTTTTTTTCCAAAGTAACTAAAAAAATATTTTTTTTTCCAAAGTAACTAAAAAAATATTTTTTTTTCCAAAGTAACTAAAAAAATATTTTTTTTTCCAAAGTAACTAAAAAAATATTTTTTTTTCCAAAGTAACTAAAAAAATATTTTTTTTTCCAAAGTAACTAAAAAAATATTTTTTTTTCCAAAGTAACTAAAAAAATATTTTTTTTTCCAAAGTAACTAAAAAAATATTTTTTTTTCCAAAGTAACTAAAAAAATATTTTTTTTCCAAAGTAACTAAAAAAATATTTTTTTTTCCAAAGTAACTAAAAAAGTAAATTTTTTTCCAAAGTAACTAAAAAAGTAACTTTTTTTCCAAAGTAACTAAAAAAGTAACTTTTTTTCCAAAGTAACTAAAAAAGTAACTTTTTTTCCAAAGTAACTAAAAAAGTAAATTTTTTTCCAAAGTAACTAAAAAAATATTTTTTTTTCCAAAGTAACTAAAAAAGTAACTTTTTTCCAAAGTAACTAAAAAAAGTAACTTTTTTTCCAAAGTAACTAAAAAAATATTTTTTTTTCCAAAGTAACTAAAAAAATATTTTTTTTTCCAAAGTAACTAAAAAAGTAACTTTTTTTCCAAAGTAACTAAAAAAAATATTTTTTTTCCAAAGTAACTAAAAAAGTAACTTTTTTTCCAAAGTAACTAAAAAAATATTTTTTTTTCCAAAGTAACTAAAAAAGTAACTTTTTTCCAAAGTAACTAAAAAAGTAACTTTTTTTCCAAAGTAACTAAAAAAATATTTTTTTTTCCAAAGTAACTAAAAAAGTAACTTTTTTCCAAAGTAACTAAAAAAGTAACTTTTTTTCCAAAGTAACTAAAAAAATATTTTTTTTTCCAAAGTAACTAAAAAAATATTTTTTTTTCCAAAGTAACTAAAAAAATATTTTTTTTTCCAAAGTAACTAAAAAAGTAACTTTTTTCCAAAGTAACTAAAAAAGTAACTTTTTTTCCAAAGTAACTAAAAAAATATTTTTTTTTCCAAAGTAACTAAAAAAATATTTTTTTTTCCAAAGTAACTAAAAAAGTAACTTTTTTTCCAAAGTAACTAAAAAAATATTTTTTTTTCCAAAGTAACTAAAAAAGTAACTTTTTTCCAAAGTAACTAAAAAAGTAACTTTTTTTCCAAAGTAACTAAAAAAGTAACTTTTTTTCCAAAGTAACTAAAAAAATATTTTTTTTCCCAAAGTAACTAAAAAAGTAACTTTTTCCCAAAGTAACTAAAAAAGTAACTTTTTTCCAAAGTAACTAAAAAAATATTTTTTCCAAAGTAACTAAAAAAATATTTTTTTTCCAAAGTAACTAAAAAAGTAACTTTTTTTCCAAAGTAACTAAAAAAATATTTTTTTTTCCAAAGTAACTAAAAAAAAATTTTTTTTTCCAAAGTAACTAAAAAAATTTTTTTTTTTCCAAAGTAACTAAAAAAATATTTTTTTTTCCAAAGTAACGAAAAAATTTTTTTTTTTCCCAAAGTAACTAAAAAAGTAACTTTTTTTCCAAAGTAACTAAAAAAGTAACTTTTTTTCCAAAGAAACTAAAAAAAAATTTTTTTTTCCAAAGTAACTAAAAAAATATTTTTTTTTCCAAAGTAACTAAAAATTTTTTTTTTTTCCAAAGTAACTAAAAAAGTAACTTTTTTTCCAAAGTAACTAAAAAAGTAACTTTTTTTCCAAAGTAACTAAAAAAGTAACTTTTTTTCCAAAGTAACTAAAAAAATATTTTTTTTTCCAAAGTAACTAAAAAAGTAAATTAAAAAAATATTTTTTTTTCCAAAGTAACTAAAAAAATATTTTTTTTCCAAAGTAACTAAAAAAATATTTTTTTTTCCAAAGTAACTAAAAAAATATTTTTTTTTCCAAAGTAACTAAAAAAATATTTTTTTTTCCAAAGTAACTAAAAAAATATTTTTTTTTCCAAAGTAACTAAAAAAATATTTTTTTTTCCAAAGTAACTAAAAAAATATTTTTTTTTCCAAAGTAACTAAAAAAATATTTTTTTTTCCAAAGTAACTAAAAAAATATTTTTTTTTCCAAAGTAACTAAAAAAATATTTTTTTTTCCAAAGTAACTAAAAAAGTAACTTTTTTTCCAAAGTAACTAAAAAAATATTTTTTTTCCCAAAGTAACTAAAAAAATATTTTTTTTTCCAAAGTAACTAAAAAAATATTTTTTTTTCCAAAGTAACTAAAAAAATATTTTTTTTTCCAAAGTAACTAAAAAAATATTTTTTTTTCCAAAGTAACTAAAAAAGTAACTTTTTTTCCAAAGTAACTAAAAAAATATTTTTTTTCCCAAAGTAACTAAAAAAATATTTTTTTTTCCAAAGTAACTAAAAAAATATTTTTTTTTCCAAAGTAACTAAAAAAATATTTTTTTTTCCAAAGTAACTAAAAAAATATTTTTTTTTCCAAAGTAACTAAAAAAATATTTTTTTTTCCAAAGTAACTAAAAAAGTAAAATTTTTTCCAAAGTAACTAAAAAAGTAACTTTTTTTCCAAAGTAACTAAAAAAGTAACTTTTTTTCCAAAGTAACTAAAAAAGTAACTTTTTTTCCAAAGTAACTAAAAAAGTAAATTTTTTTCCAAAGTAACTAAAAAAATATTTTTTTTTCCAAAGTAACTAAAAAAGTAACTTTTTTCCAAAGTAACTAAAAAAGTAACTTTTTTTCCAAAGTAACTAAAAAAATTTTTTTTTTTCCAAAGTAACTAAAAAAATATTTTTTTTCCAAAGTAACTAAAAAAGTAACTTTTTTTCCAAAGTAACTAAAAAAATATTTTTTTTTCCAAAGTAACTAAAAAAATTTTTTTTTTTCCAAAGTAACTAAAAAAATATTTTTTTTCCCAAAGTAACTAAAAAAATATTTTTTTTTCCAAAGTAACTAAAAAAATATTTTTTTTTCCAAAGTAACTAAAAAAGTAACTTTTTTTCCAAAGTAACTAAAAAAGTAACTTTTTTCCCAAAGAAACTAAAAAAAAAATTTTTTTTCCAAAGTAACTAAAAAAATATTTTTTTTTCCAAAGTAACTAAAAAAAATTTTTTTTTTCCAAAGTAACTAAAAAAGTAACTTTTTTTCCAAAGTAACTAAAAAAGTAACTTTTTTTCCAAAGTAACTAAAAAAGTAACTTTTTTTCCAAAGTAACTAAAAAAATATTTTTTTTTCCAAAGTAACTAAAAAAGTAAATTGTTTCCAAAGTAACTAAAAAAATATTTTTTTTTCCAAAGTAACTAAAAAAATATTTTTTTTTCCAAAGTAACTAAAAAAATATTTTTTTTTCCAAAGTAACTAAAAAAATATTTTTTTTTCCAAAGTAACTAAAAAAAATTTTTTTTTTCCAAAGTAACTAAAAAAAATTTTTTTTTTCCAAAGTAACTAAAAAAATTTTTTTTTTCCCAAAGTAACTAAAAAAATATTTTTTTTTCCAAAGTAACTAAAAAAATATTTTTTTTTCCAAAGTAACTAAAAAAATATTTTTTTTTCCAAAGTAACTAAAAAAATATTTTTTTTTCCAAAGTAACTAAAAAAGTAACTTTTTTTCCAAAGTAACTAAAAAAATATTTTTTTTTCCAAAGTAACTAAAAAAATATATTTTTTTCCAAAGTAACTAAAAAAATATTTTTTTTTTCCAAAGTAACTAAAAAAATATATTTTTTTCCAAAGTAACTAAAAAAATATTTTTTTTTCCAAAGTAACTAAAAAAATATTTTTTTTTCCAAAGTAACTAAAAAATTTTTTTTTTTCCAAAGTAACTAAAAAAGTAACTTTTTTTCCAAAGTAACTAAAAAAATATTTTTTTTTCCAAAGTAACTAAAAAAGTAACTTTTTTTCCAAAGTAACTAAAAAAATATTTTTTTTTCCAAAGTAACTAAAAAAGTAAATTTTTTCCAAAGTAACTAAAAAAATATTTTTTTTTCCAAAGTAACTAAAAAAATATTTTTTTTTCCAAAGTAACTAAAAAAATATTTTTTTTTCCAAAGTAACTAAAAAAATATTTTTTTTTCCAAAGTAACTAAAAAAGTAACTTTTTTTCCAAAGTAACTAAAAAAGTAACTTTTTTTCCAAAGAAACTAAAAAAATATTTTTTTTTCCAAAGTAACTAAAAAAATATTTTTTTTCCAAAGTAACTAAAAAAGTAACTTTTTTTCCAAAGTAACTAAAAAAATATTTTTTTTTCCAAAGTAACTAAAAAAGTAACTTTTTTTCCAAAGTAACTAAAAAAATATTTTTTTTCCAAAGTAACTAAAAAAAGTAAATTTTTTCCAAAGTAACTAAAAAAATATTTTTTTTTCCAAAGTAACTAAAAAAATATTTTTTTTTCCAAAGTAACTAAAAAAATATTTTTTTTTCCAAAGTAACTAAAAAAATATTTTTTTTTCCAAAGTAACTAAAAAAGTAACTTTTTTTCCAAAGTAACTAAAAAAGTAACTTTTTTTCCAAAGAAACTAAAAAAATATTTTTTTTTCCAAAGTAACTAAAAAAATATTTTTTTTCCAAAGTAACTAAAAAAGTAACTTTTTTTCCAAAGTAACTAAAAAAGTAACTTTTTTTCCAAAGTAACTAAAAAATTTTTTTTTTTTCCAAAGTAACTAAAAAAGTAACTTTTTTTCCAAAGTAACTAAAAAAATATTTTTTTTCCAAAGTAACTAAAAAAATATTTTTTTTTCCAAAGTAACTAAAAAAGTAAAATTTTTTCCAAAGTAACTAAAAAAGTAACTTTTTTTCCAAAGTAACTAAAAAAGTAACTTTTTTTCCAAAGTAACTAAAAAAGTAACTTTTTTTCCAAAGTAACTAAAAAAGTAAAATTTTTTCCAAAGTAACTAAAAAAATATTTTTTTTTCCAAAGTAACTAAAAAAGTAACTTTTTTCCAAAGTAACTAAAAAAGTAACTTTTTTTCCAAAGTAACTAAAAAAATATTTTTTTTTCCAAAGTAACTAAAAAAATATTTTTTTTCCAAAGTAACTAAAAAAGTAACTTTTTTTCCAAAGTAACTAAAAAAATATTTTTTTTTCCAAAGTAACTAAAAAAAAAAAAATTTTTCCAAAGTAACTAAAAAAATATTTTTTTTTCCAAAGTAACTAAAAAAGTAACTTTTTTTCCAAAGTAACTAAAAAAGTAACTTTTTTCCCAAAGAAACTAAAAAAAATTTTTTTTTTCCAAAGTAACTAAAAAAAAATTTTTTTTTCCAAAGTAACAAAAAAAAAAAATTTTTTCCAAAGTAACTAAAAAAGTAACTTTTTTTCCAAAGTAACTAAAAAAGTAACTTTTTTTCCAAAGTAACTAAAAAAGTAAATTTTTTTCCAAAGTAACTAAAAAAATATTTTTTTTTCCAAAGTAACTAAAAAAGTCACTTTTTTCCAAAGTAACTAAAAAAGTAACTTTTTTTCCAAAGTAACTAAAAAAATATTTTTTTTTCCAAAGTAACTAAAAAAATATTTTTTTTCCAAAGTAACTAAAAAAGTAACTTTTTTTCCAAAGTAACTAAAAAAATATTTTTTTTTCCAAAGTAACTAAAAAAAAAAATTTTTTTCCAAAGTAACTAAAAAAATATTTTTTTTTCCAAAGTAACTAAAAAAGTAACTTTTTTTCCAAAGTAACTAAAAAAGTAACTTTTTTCCCAAAGAAACTAAAAAAAAATTTTTTTTTCCAAAGTAACTAAAAAAATTTTTTTTTTTCCAAAGTAACAAAAAAAATTTTTTTTTTCCAAAGTAACTAAAAAAGTAACTTTTTTTCCAAAGTAACTAAAAAAGTAACTTTTTTTCCAAAGTAACTAAAAAAGTAACTTTTTTTCCAAAGTAACTAAAAAAGTAACTTTTTTTCCAAAGTAACTAAAAAAATATTTTTTTTTCCAAAGTAACTAAAAAAATATTTTTTTTTCCAAAGTAACTAAAAAAATATTTTTTTTTCCAAAGTAACTAAAAAAATATTTTTTTTTCCAAAGTAACTAAAAAAGTAACTTTTTTTCCAAAGTAACTAAAAAAGTAACTTTTTTTCCAAAGTAACTAAAAAAGTAACTTTTTTTCCAAAGTAACTAAAAAAATATTTTTTTTTCCAAAGTAACTAAAAAAGTAAATTGTTTCCAAAGTAACTAAAAAAGTAACTTTTTTTCCAAAGTAACTAAAAAAGTAACTTTTTTTCCAAAGTAACTAAAAAAGTAACTTTTTTTCCAAAGTAACTAAAAAAATATTTTTTTTTCCAAAGTAACTAAAAAAATATTTTTTTTTCCAAAGTAACTAAAAAAATATTTTTTTTTCCAAAGTAACTAAAAAAGTAACTTTTTTTCCAAAGTAACTAAAAAAGTAACTTTTTTCCCAAAGAAACTAAAAAATTTTTTTTTTCCAAAGTAACTAAAAAAATATTTTTTTTTCCAAAGTAACTAAAAAATTTTTTTTTTTCCAAAGTAACTAAAAAAGTAACTTTTTTTCCAAAGTAACTAAAAAAGTAACTTTTTTTCCAAAGTAACTAAAAAAGTAACTTTTTTTCCAAAGTAACTAAAAAAATATTTTTTTTTCCAAAGTAACTAAAAAAGTAAATTGTTTCCAAAGTAACTAAAAAAATATTTTTTTTTCCAAAGTAACTAAAAAAATATTTTTTTTTCCAAAGTAACTAAAAAAATATTTTTTTTTCCAAAGTAACTAAAAAAGTAACTTTTTTTCCAAAGTAACTAAAAAAGTAACTTTTTTTCCAAAGTAACTAAAAAAGTAACTTTTTTTCCAAAGTAACTAAAAAAATATTTTTTTTTCCAAAGTAACTAAAAAAGTAAATTGTTTCCAAAGTAACTAAAAAAATATTATTTTTTCCAAAGTAACTAAAAAAATATTTTTTTTTCCAAAGTAACTAAAAAAATATTTTTTTTTCCAAAGTAACTAAAAAAATATTTTTTTTTCCAAAGTAACTAAAAAAATATTTTTTTTTCCAAAGTAACTAAAAAAATATTTTTTTTTCCAAAGTAACTAAAAAAATATTTTTTTTTCCAAAGTAACTAAAAAGTAACTTTTTTTCCAAAGTAACTAAAAAAATATTTTTTTTTCCAAAGTAACTAAAAAAGTAACTTTTTTTCCAAAGAAACTAAAAAAATATTTTTTTTTCCAAAGTAACTAAAAAAATATTTTTTTTTCCAAAGTAACAAAAAAAATATTTTTTTTTCCAAAGTAACAAAAAAAATATTTTTTTTTCCAAAGTAACTAAAAAAATATTTTTTTTTCCAAAGTAACTAAAAAAATATTTTTTTTTCCAAAGTAACTAAAAAAATATTTTTTTTTCCAAAGTAACAAAAAAAATATTTTTTTTTCCAAAGTAACAAAAAAAATATTTTTTTTTCCAAAGTAACAAAAAAAATATTTTTTTTTCCAAAGTAACTAAAAAAAATATTTTTTTTCCAAAGTAACTAAAAAAGTAACTTTTTTTCCAAAGTAACTAAAAAAAATTTTTTTTTTCCAAAGTAACTAAAAAAATATTTTTTTTTCCAAAGTAACTAAATAAATATTTTTTTTTTCAAAGTAACTAAAAAAATATTTTTTTTCCAAAGTAACTAAAAAAATATTTTTTTTTCCAAAGTAACTAAAAAAATATTTTTTTTTCCAAAGTAACTAAAAAAATATTTTTTTTTCCAAAGTAACTAAAAAAATATTTTTTTTTCCAAAGTAACTAAAAAAGTAACTTTTTTTCCAAAGTAACTAAAAAAATATTTTTTTTTCCAAAGTAACTAAAAAAGTAACTTTTTTTCCAAAGAAACTAAAAAAATATTTTTTTTTCCAAAGTAACTAAAAAAATATTTTTTTTCCAAAGTAACTAAAAAAGTAACTTTTTTTCCAAAGTAACTAAAAAAATATTTTTTTTTCCAAAGTAACTAAAAAAGTAACTTTTTTTCCAAAGTAACTAAAAAAATATTTTTTTTCCAAAGTAACTAAAAAAAGTAAATTTTTTCCAAAGTAACTAAAAAAATATTTTTTTTTCCAAAGTAACTAAAAAAATATTTTTTTTTCCAAAGTAACTAAAAAAATATTTTTTTTTCCAAAGTAACTAAAAAAATATTTTTTTTTCCAAAGTAACTAAAAAAGTAACTTTTTTTCCAAAGTAACTAAAAAAGTAACTTTTTTTCCAAAGAAACTAAAAAAATATTTTTTTTTCCAAAGTAACTAAAAAAATATTTTTTTTCCAAAGTAACTAAAAAAGTAACTTTTTTTCCAAAGTAACTAAAAAAGTAACTTTTTTTCCAAAGTAACTAAAAAAATATTTTTTTTTCCAAAGTAACTAAAAAAGTTACTTTTTTTCCAAAGTAACTAAAAAAATATTTTTTTTCCAAAGTAACTAAAAAAATATTTTTTTTCCAAAGTAACTAAAAAAGTAAAAATTTTTCCAAAGTAACTAAAAAAGTAACTTTTTTTCCAAAGTAACTAAAAAAGTAACTTTTTTTCCAAAGTAACTAAAAAAGTAACTTTTTTTCCAAAGTAACTAAAAAAGTAAATTTTTTTCCAAAGTAACTAAAAAAATATTTTTTTTTCCAAAGTAACTAAAAAAGTAACTTTTTTCCAAAGTAACTAAAAAAGTAACTTTTTTTCCAAAGTAACTAAAAAAATATTTTTTTTTCCAAAGTAACTAAAAAAATATTTTTTTTCCAAAGTAACTAAAAAAGTAACTTTTTTTCCAAAGTAACTAAAAAAATATTTTTTTTTCCAAAGTAACTAAAAAAAAAAAAAATTTTCCAAAGTAACTAAAAAAATATTTTTTTTTCCAAAGTAACTAAAAAAGTAACTTTTTTTCCAAAGTAACTAAAAAAGTAACTTTTTTCCCAAAGAAACTAAAAAAAAAATTTTTTTTCCAAAGTAACTAAAAAAATATATTTTTTTTTCCAAAGTAACAAAAAAATTTTTTTTTTTCCAAAGTAACTAAAAAAGTAACTTTTTTTCCAAAGTAACTAAAAAAGTAACTTTTTTTCCAAAGTAACTAAAAAAGTAACTTTTTTTCCAAAGTAACTAAAAAAGTAACTTTTTTTCCAAAGTAACTAAAAAAGTAACTTTTTTTCCAAAGTAACTAAAAAAATATTTTTTTTTCCAAAGTAACTAAAAAAATATTTTTTTTTCCAAAGTAACTAAAAAAATATTTTTTTTCCAAAGTAACTAAAAAAATATTTTTTTTTCCAAAGTAACTAAAAAAGTAACTTTTTTTCCAAAGTAACTAAAAAAGTAACTTTTTTTCCAAAGTAACTAAAAAAGTAACTTTTTTTCCAAAGTAACTAAAAAAATATTTTTTTTTCCAAAGTAACTAAAAAAGTAAATTGTTTCCAAAGTAACTAAAAAAGTAACTTTTTTTCCAAAGTAACTAAAAAAGTAACTTTTTTTCCAAAGTAACTAAAAAAGTAACTTTTTTTCCAAAGTAACTAAAAAAATATTTTTTTTTCCAAAGTAACTAAAAAAATATTTTTTTTTCCAAAGTAACTAAAAAAATATTTTTTTTCCAAAGTAACTAAAAAAGTAACTTTTTTTCCAAAGTAACTAAAAAAATTTTTTTTTTTCCAAAGTAACTAAAAAAATATATTTTTTTCCAAAGTAACTAAAAAAATATTTTTTTTTCCAAAGTAACTAAAAAAATATTTTTTTTCCAAAGTAACTAAAAAAGTAACTTTTTTTCCAAAGTAACTAAAAAAGTAACTTTTTTTCCAAAGAAACTAAAAAAAAAAATTTTTTTTCCAAAGTAACTAAAAAAAATTTTTTTTTTCCAAAGTAACTAAAATTTTTTTTTTTTTTCCAAAGTAACTAAAAAAGTAACTTTTTTTCCAAAGTAACTAAAAAAGTAACTTTTTTTCCAAAGTAACTAAAAAAGTAACTTTTTTTCCAAAGTAACTAAAAAAATATTTTTTTTTCCAAAGTAACTAAAAAAGTAAATTGTTTCCAAAGTAACTAAAAAAATATTTTTTTTTCCAAAGTAACTAAAAAAATATTTTTTTTTCCAAAGTAACTAAAAAAATATTTTTTTTTCCAAAGTAACTAAAAAAATATTTTTTTTTCCAAAGTAACTAAAAAAATATTTTTTTTTCCAAAGTAACTAAAAAAATATTTTTTTTTCCAAAGTAACTAAAAAAATATTTTTTTTTCCAAAGTAACTAAAAACATATTTTTTTTTCCAAAGTAACTAAAAAAATATTTTTTTTTCCAAAGTAACTAAAAAAATATTTTTTTTTCCAAAGTAACTAAAAAAATATTTTTTTTTCCAAAGTAACTAAAAAAGTAAATTTTTTTCCAAAGTAACTAAAAAAGTAACTTTTTTTCCAAAGTAACTAAAAAAGTAACTTTTTTTCCAAAGTAACTAAAAAAGTAACTTTTTTTCCAAAGTAACTAAAAAAGTAAATTTTTTTCCAAAGTAACTAAAAAAATATTTTTTTTTCCAAAGTAACTAAAAAAGTAACTTTTTTCCAAAGTAACTAAAAAAAGTAACTTTTTTTCCAAAGTAACTAAAAAAATATTTTTTTTTCCAAAGTAACTAAAAAAATATTTTTTTTTCCAAAGTAACTAAAAAAGTAACTTTTTTTCCAAAGTAACTAAAAAATATATTTTTTTCCAAAGTAACTAAAAAAGTAACTTTTTTTCCAAAGTAACTAAAAAAATATTTTTTTTTCCAAAGTAACTAAAAAAGTAACTTTTTTCCAAAGTAACTAAAAAAAATTATTTTTTTCCAAAGTAACTAAAAAAATATTTTTTTTTCCAAAGTAACTAAAAAAATATTTTTTTTTCCAAAGTAACTAAAAATATATTTTTTTTCCAAAGTAACTAAAAAAGTAACTTTTTTTCCAAAGTAACTAAAAAAGTAACTTTTTTTCCAAAGAAACTAAAAAAAAAAAAAAAATTCCAAAGTAACTAAAAAAAATTTTTTTTTTCCAAAGTAACTAAAATTTTTTTTTTTTTTCCAAAGTAACTAAAAAAGTAACTTTTTTTCCAAAGTAACTAAAAAAGTAACTTTTTTTCCAAAGTAACTAAAAAAGTAACTTTTTTTCCAAAGTAACTAAAAAAATATTTTTTTTTCCAAAGTAACTAAAAAAGTAAATTGTTTCCAAAGTAACTAAAAAAATATTTTTTTTTCCAAAGTAACTAAAAAAATATTTTTTTTTCCAAAGTAACTAAAAAAATATTTTTTTTTCCAAAGTAACTAAAAAAATATTTTTTTTTCCAAAGTAACTAAAAAAATATTTTTTTTTCCAAAGTAACTAAAAAAATATTTTTTTTTCCAAAGTAACTAAAAAAATATTTTTTTTTCCAAAGTAACTAAAAAAATATTTTTTTTTCCAAAGTAACTAAAAAAATATTTTTTTTTCCAAAGTAACTAAAAAAATATTTTTTTTTCCAAAGTAACTAAAAAAATATTTTTTTTTCCAAAGTAACTAAAAAAATATTTTTTTTTCCAAAGTAACTAAAAAAGTAAATTTTTTTCCAAAGTAACTAAAAAAGTAACTTTTTTTCCAAAGTAACTAAAAAAGTAACTTTTTTTCCAAAGTAACTAAAAAAGTAACTTTCTTTCCAAAGTAACTAAAAAAGTAAATTTTTTTCCAAAGTAACTAAAAAAATATTTTTTTTTCCAAAGTAACTAAAAAAGTAACTTTTTTCCAAAGTAACTAAAAAAAGTAACTTTTTTTCCAAAGTAACTAAAAAAATATTTTTTTTTCCAAAGTAACTAAAAAAATATTTTTTTTTCCAAAGTAACTAAAAAAGTAACTTTTTTTCCAAAGTAACTAAAAAAAATATTTTTTTTCCAAAGTAACTAAAAAAGTAACTTTTTTTCCAAAGTAACTAAAAAAATATTTTTTTTTCCAAAGTAACTAAAAAAGTAACTTTTTTCCAAAGTAACTAAAAAAGTAACTTTTTTTCCAAAGTAACTAAAAAAATATTTTTTTTTCCAAAGTAACTAAAAAAGTAACTTTTTTCCAAAGTAACTAAAAAAGTAACTTTTTTTCCAAAGTAACTAAAAAAATATTTTTTTTTCCAAAGTAACTAAAAAAATATTTTTTTTTCCAAAGTAACTAAAAAAGTAACTTTTTTTCCAAAGTAACTAAAAAAATATTTTTTTTTCCAAAGTAACTAAAAAAGTAACTTTTTTCCAAAGTAACTAAAAAAGTAACTTTTTTTCCAAAGTAACTAAAAAAATATTTTTTTTTCCAAAGTAACTAAAAAAGTAACTTTTTTCCAAAGTAACTAAAAAAGTAACTTTTTTTCCAAAGTAACTAAAAAAATATTTTTTTTTCCAAAGTAACTAAAAAAGTAACTTTTTTTCCAAAGTAACTAAAAAAGTAACTTTTTTTCCAAAGTAACTAAAAAAGTAACTTTTTTTCCAAAGTAACTAAAAAAATATTTTTTTTCCCAAAGTAACTAAAAAAGTAACTTTTTCCCAAAGTAACTAAAAAAGTAACTTTTTTCCAAAGTAACTAAAAAAATATTTTTTCCAAAGTAACTAAAAAAATATTTTTTTTCCAAAGTAACTAAAAAAGTAACTTTTTTTCCAAAGTAACTAAAAAAATATTTTTTTTTCCAAAGTAACTAAAAAAAAATTTTTTTTTCCAAAGTAACTAAAAAAAATTTTTTTTTTCCAAAGTAACTAAAAAAATATTTTTTTTTCCAAAGTAACGAAAAAATTTTTTTTTTTCCCAAAGTAACTAAAAAAGTAACTTTTTTTCCAAAGTAACTAAAAAAGTAACTTTTTTTCCAAAGAAACTAAAAAAAAATTTTTTTTTCCAAAGTAACTAAAAAAATATTTTTTTTTCCAAAGTAACTAAAATTTTTTTTTTTTTCCAAAGTAACTAAAAAAGTAACTTTTTTTCCAAAGTAACTAAAAAAGTAACTTTTTTTCCAAAGTAACTAAAAAAGTAACTTTTTTTCCAAAGTAACTAAAAAAATATTTTTTTTTCCAAAGTAACTAAAAAAGTAAATTAAAAAAATATTTTTTTTTCCAAAGTAACTAAAAAAATATTTTTTTTCCAAAGTAACTAAAAAAATATTTTTTTTTCCAAAGTAACTAAAAAAATATTTTTTTTTCCAAAGTAACTAAAAAAATATTTTTTTTTCCAAAGTAACTAAAAAAATATTTTTTTTTCCAAAGTAACTAAAAAAATATTTTTTTTTCCAAAGTAACTAAAAAAATATTTTTTTTTCCAAAGTAACTAAAAAAATATTTTTTTTTCCAAAGTAACTAAAAAAATATTTTTTTTTCCAAAGTAACTAAAAAAATATTTTTTTTTCCAAAGTAACTAAAAAAGTAACTTTTTTTCCAAAGTAACTAAAAAAATATTTTTTTTCCCAAAGTAACTAAAAAAATATTTTTTTTTCCAAAGTAACTAAAAAAATATTTTTTTTTCCAAAGTAACTAAAAAAATATTTTTTTTTCCAAAGTAACTAAAAAAATATTTTTTTTTCCAAAGTAACTAAAAAAATATTTTTTTTTCCAAAGTAACTAAAAAAGTAAAAATTTTTCCAAAGTAACTAAAAAAGTAACTTTTTTTCCAAAGTAACTAAAAAAGTAACTTTTTTTCCAAAGTAACTAAAAAAGTAACTTTTTTTCCAAAGTAACTAAAAAAGTAAATTTTTTTCCAAAGTAACTAAAAAAATATTTTTTTTTCCAAAGTAACTAAAAAAGTAACTTTTTTCCAAAGTAACTAAAAAAGTAACTTTTTTTCCAAAGTAACTAAAAAAATTTTTTTTTTTCCAAAGTAACTAAAAAAATATTTTTTTTCCAAAGTAACTAAAAAAGTAACTTTTTTTCCAAAGTAACTAAAAAAATATTTTTTTTTCCAAAGTAACTAAAAAATTTTTTTTTTTTCCAAAGTAACTAAAAAAATTTTTTTTTTCCCAAAGTAACTAAAAAAATATTTTTTTTTCCAAAGTAACTAAAAAAATATTTTTTTTTCCAAAGTAACTAAAAAAGTAACTTTTTTTCCAAAGTAACTAAAAAAGTAACTTTTTTCCCAAAGAAACTAAAAAAAAAATTTTTTTTCCAAAGTAACTAAAAAAATATTTTTTTTTCCAAAGTAACTAAAAAAAATTTTTTTTTTCCAAAGTAACTAAAAAAGTAACTTTTTTTCCAAAGTAACTAAAAAAGTAACTTTTTTTCCAAAGTAACTAAAAAAGTAACTTTTTTTCCAAAGTAACTAAAAAAATATTTTTTTTTCCAAAGTAACTAAAAAAGTAAATTGTTTCCAAAGTAACTAAAAAAATATTTTTTTTTCCAAAGTAACTAAAAAAATATTTTTTTTTCCAAAGTAACTAAAAAAATATTTTTTTTTCCAAAGTAACTAAAAAAAATTTTTTTTTCCAAAGTAACTAAAAAAAAATTTTTTTTTCCAAAGTAACTAAAAAAAATTTTTTTTTTCCAAAGTAACTAAAAAAATATTTTTTTTCCCAAAGTAACTAAAAAAATATTTTTTTTTCCAAAGTAACTAAAAAAATATTTTTTTTTCCAAAGTAACTAAAAAAATATTTTTTTTTCCAAAGTAACTAAAAAAATATTTTTTTTTCCAAAGTAACTAAAAAAGTAACTTTTTTTCCAAAGTAACTAAAAAAATATTTTTTTTTCCAAAGTAACTAAAAAAATATATTTTTTTCCAAAGTAACTAAAAAAATATTTTTTTTTCCAAAGTAACTAAAAAAATATTTTTTTTTCCAAAGTAACTAAAAAAATATTTTTTTTTCCAAAGTAACTAAAAAAATATTTTTTTTTCCAAAGTAACTAAAAAATTTTTTTTTTTCCAAAGTAACTAAAAAAGTAACTTTTTTTCCAAAGTAACTAAAAAAATATTTTTTTTTCCAAAGTAACTAAAAAAGTAACTTTTTTTCCAAAGTAACTAAAAAAATATTTTTTTTTCCAAAGTAACTAAAAAAGTAAATTTTTTCCAAAGTAACTAAAAAAATATTTTTTTTTCCAAAGTAACTAAAAAAATATTTTTTTTTCCAAAGTAACTAAAAAAATATTTTTTTTTCCAAAGTAACTAAAAAAATATTTTTTTTTCCAAAGTAACTAAAAAAGTAACTTTTTTTCCAAAGTAACTAAAAAAGTAACTTTTTTTCCAAAGAAACTAAAAAAATATTTTTTTTTCCAAAGTAACTAAAAAAATATTTTTTTTCCAAAGTAACTAAAAAAGTAACTTTTTTTCCAAAGTAACTAAAAAAATATTTTTTTTTCCAAAGTAACTAAAAAAGTAACTTTTTTTCCAAAGTAACTAAAAAAATATTTTTTTTCCAAAGTAACTAAAAAAAGTAAATTTTTTCCAAAGTAACTAAAAAAATATTTTTTTTTCCAAAGTAACTAAAAAAATATTTTTTTTTCCAAAGTAACTAAAAAAATATTTTTTTTTCCAAAGTAACTAAAAAAATATTTTTTTTTCCAAAGTAACTAAAAAAGTAACTTTTTTTCCAAAGTAACTAAAAAAGTAACTTTTTTTCCAAAGAAACTAAAAAAATATTTTTTTTTCCAAAGTAACTAAAAAAATATTTTTTTTCCAAAGTAACTAAAAAAGTAACTTTTTTTCCAAAGTAACTAAAAAAGTAACTTTTTTTCCAAAGTAACTAAAAAAATTTTTTTTTTTCCAAAGTAACTAAAAAAGTAACTTTTTTTCCAAAGTAACTAAAAAAATATTTTTTTTCCAAAGTAACTAAAAAAATATTTTTTTTTCCAAAGTAACTAAAAAAGTAAAAATTTTTCCAAAGTAACTAAAAAAGTAACTTTTTTTCCAAAGTAACTAAAAAAGTAACTTTTTTTCCAAAGTAACTAAAAAAGTAACTTTTTTTCCAAAGTAACTAAAAAAGTAAAAATTTTTCCAAAGTAACTAAAAAAATATTTTTTTTTCCAAAGTAACTAAAAAAGTAACTTTTTTCCAAAGTAACTAAAAAAGTAACTTTTTTTCCAAAGTAACTAAAAAAATATTTTTTTTTCCAAAGTAACTAAAAAAATATTTTTTTTCCAAAGTAACTAAAAAAGTAACTTTTTTTCCAAAGTAACTAAAAAAATATTTTTTTTTCCAAAGTAACTAAAAAAAAAAATTTTTTTCCAAAGTAACTAAAAAAATATTTTTTTTTCCAAAGTAACTAAAAAAGTAACTTTTTTTCCAAAGTAACTAAAAAAGTAACTTTTTTCCCAAAGAAACTAAAAAAAATTTTTTTTTTCCAAAGTAACTAAAAAAAATTTTTTTTTTCCAAAGTAACAAAAAAAAAAATTTTTTTCCAAAGTAACTAAAAAAGTAACTTTTTTTCCAAAGTAACTAAAAAAGTAACTTTTTTTCCAAAGTAACTAAAAAAGTAAATTTTTTTCCAAAGTAACTAAAAAAATATTTTTTTTTCCAAAGTAACTAAAAAAGTCACTTTTTTCCAAAGTAACTAAAAAAGTAACTTTTTTTCCAAAGTAACTAAAAAAATATTTTTTTTTCCAAAGTAACTAAAAAAATATTTTTTTTCCAAAGTAACTAAAAAAGTAACTTTTTTTCCAAAGTAACTAAAAAAATATTTTTTTTTCCAAAGTAACTAAAAAAAAAAAATTTTTTCCAAAGTAACTAAAAAAATATTTTTTTTTCCAAAGTAACTAAAAAAGTAACTTTTTTTCCAAAGTAACTAAAAAAGTAACTTTTTTCCCAAAGAAACTAAAAAAAAATTTTTTTTTCCAAAGTAACTAAAAAAATTTTTTTTTTTCCAAAGTAACAAAAAAAAATTTTTTTTTCCAAAGTAACTAAAAAAGTAACTTTTTTTCCAAAGTAACTAAAAAAGTAACTTTTTTTCCAAAGTAACTAAAAAAGTAACTTTTTTTCCAAAGTAACTAAAAAAGTAACTTTTTTTCCAAAGTAACTAAAAAAATATTTTTTTTTCCAAAGTAACTAAAAAAATATTTTTTTTTCCAAAGTAACTAAAAAAATATTTTTTTTTCCAAAGTAACTAAAAAAATATTTTTTTTTCCAAAGTAACTAAAAAAGTAACTTTTTTTCCAAAGTAACTAAAAAAGTAACTTTTTTTCCAAAGTAACTAAAAAAGTAACTTTTTTTCCAAAGTAACTAAAAAAATATTTTTTTTTCCAAAGTAACTAAAAAAGTAAATTGTTTCCAAAGTAACTAAAAAAGTAACTTTTTTTCCAAAGTAACTAAAAAAGTAACTTTTTTTCCAAAGTAACTAAAAAAGTAACTTTTTTTCCAAAGTAACTAAAAAAATATTTTTTTTTCCAAAGTAACTAAAAAAATATTTTTTTTTCCAAAGTAACTAAAAAAATATTTTTTTTTCCAAAGTAACTAAAAAAGTAACTTTTTTTCCAAAGTAACTAAAAAAGTAACTTTTTTCCCAAAGAAACTAAAAAAATTTTTTTTTTCCAAAGTAACTAAAAAAATATTTTTTTTTCCAAAGTAACTAAAAAAATTTTTTTTTTCCAAAGTAACTAAAAAAGTAACTTTTTTTCCAAAGTAACTAAAAAAGTAACTTTTTTTCCAAAGTAACTAAAAAAGTAACTTTTTTTCCAAAGTAACTAAAAAAATATTTTTTTTTCCAAAGTAACTAAAAAAGTAAATTGTTTCCAAAGTAACTAAAAAAATATTTTTTTTTCCAAAGTAACTAAAAAAATATTTTTTTTTCCAAAGTAACTAAAAAAATATTTTTTTTTCCAAAGTAACTAAAAAAGTAACTTTTTTTCCAAAGTAACTAAAAAAGTAACTTTTTTTCCAAAGTAACTAAAAAAGTAACTTTTTTTCCAAAGTAACTAAAAAAATATTTTTTTTTCCAAAGTAACTAAAAAAGTAAATTGTTTCCAAAGTAACTAAAAAAATATTTTTTTTTCCAAAGTAACTAAAAAAATATTTTTTTTTCCAAAGTAACTAAAAAAATATTTTTTTTTCCAAAGTAACTAAAAAAATATTTTTTTTTCCAAAGTAACTAAAAAAATATATTTTTTTCCAAAGTAACTAAAAAAATATTTTTTTTTCCAAAGTAACTAAAAAAATATTTTTTTTTCCAAAGTAACTAAAAAAGTAACTTTTTTTCCAAAGTAACTAAAAAAATATTTTTTTTTCCAAAGTAACTAAAAAAGTAACTTTTTTTCCAAAGAAACTAAAAAAATATTTTTTTTTCCAAAGTAACTAAAAAAATATTTTTTTTTCCAAAGTAACAAAAAAAATATTTTTTTTTCCAAAGTAACAAAAAAAATATTTTTTTTTCCAAAGTAACTAAAAAAATATTTTTTTTTCCAAAGTAACTAAAAAAATATTTTTTTTTCCAAAGTAACTAAAAAAATATTTTTTTTTCCAAAGTAACAAAAAAATATTTTTTTTTCCAAAGTAACAAAAAAAATATTTTTTTTTCCAAAGTAACAAAAAAAATATTTTTTTTTCCAAAGTAACTAAAAAATATATTTTTTTTCCAAAGTAACTAAAAAAGTAACTTTTTTTCCAAAGTAACTAAAAAAAATTTTTTTTTTCCAAAGTAACTAAAAAAATATTTTTTTTTCCAAAGTAACTAAATAAATATTTTTTTTTTCAAAGTAACTAAAAAAATATTTTTTTTCCAAAGTAACTAAAAAAATATTTTTTTTTCCAAAGTAACTAAAAAAATATTTTTTTTTCCAAAGTAACTAAAAAAATATTTTTTTTTCCAAAGTAACTAAAAAAATATTTTTTTTTCCAAAGTAACTAAAAAAAGTAACTTTTTTTCCAAAGTAACTAAAAAAATATTTTTTTTTCCAAAGTAACTAAAAAAGTAACTTTTTTTCCAAAGAAACTAAAAAAATATTTTTTTTTCCAAAGTAACTAAAAAAATATTTTTTTTCCAAAGTAACTAAAAAAGTAACTTTTTTTCCAAAGTAACTAAAAAAATATTTTTTTTTCCAAAGTAACTAAAAAAGTAACTTTTTTTCCAAAGTAACTAAAAAAATATTTTTTTTCCAAAGTAACTAAAAAAAGTAAATTTTTTCCAAAGTAACTAAAAAAATATTTTTTTTTCCAAAGTAACTAAAAAAATATTTTTTTTTCCAAAGTAACTAAAAAAATATTTTATTTTCCAAAGTAACTAAAAAAATATTTTTTTTTCCAAAGTAACTAAAAAAGTAACTTTTTTTCCAAAGTAACTAAAAAAGTAACTTTTTTTCCAAAGAAACTAAAAAAATATTTTTTTTTCCAAAGTAACTAAAAAAATATTTTTTTTCCAAAGTAACTAAAAAAGTAACTTTTTTTCCAAAGTAACTAAAAAAGTAACTTTTTTTCCAAAGTAACTAAAAAAATATTTTTTTTTCCAAAGTAACTAAAAAAGTTACTTTTTTTCCAAAGTAACTAAAAAAATATTTTTTTTCCAAAGTAACTAAAAAAATATTTTTTTTCCAAAGTAACTAAAAAAATATTTTTTTTCCAAAGTAACTAAAAAAGTAACTTTTTTTCCAAAGTAACTAAAAAAATATTTTTTTTTCCAAAGTAACTAAAAAAAAAAAAAATTTTCCAAAGTAACTAAAAAAATATTTTTTTTTCCAAAGTAACTAAAAAAGTAACTTTTTTTCCAAAGTAACTAAAAAAGTAACTTTTTTCCCAAAGAAACTAAAAAAAAATTTTTTTTTCCAAAGTAACTAAAAAAATATATTTTTTTTTCCAAAGTAACAAAAAAAATTTTTTTTTTCCAAAGTAACTAAAAAAGTAACTTTTTTTCCAAAGTAACTAAAAAAGTAACTTTTTTTCCAAAGTAACTAAAAAAGTAACTTTTTTTCCAAAGTAACTAAAAAAGTAACTTTTTTTCCAAAGTAACTAAAAAAGTAACTTTTTTTCCAAAGTAACTAAAAAAATATTTTTTTTTCCAAAGTAACTAAAAAAATATTTTTTTTTCCAAAGTAACTAAAAAAATATTTTTTTTCCAAAGTAACTAAAAAAATATTTTTTTTTCCAAAGTAACTAAAAAAGTAACTTTTTTTCCAAAGTAACTAAAAAAGTAACTTTTTTTCCAAAGTAACTAAAAAAGTAACTTTTTTTCCAAAGTAACTAAAAAAATATTTTTTTTTCCAAAGTAACTAAAAAAGTAAATTGTTTCCAAAGTAACTAAAAAAGTAACTTTTTTTCCAAAGTAACTAAAAAAGTAACTTTTTTTCCAAAGTAACTAAAAAAGTAACTTTTTTTCCAAAGTAACTAAAAAAATATTTTTTTTTCCAAAGTAACTAAAAAAATATTTTTTTTTCCAAAGTAACTAAAAAAATATTTTTTTTTCCAAAGTAACTAAAAAAGTAACTTTTTTTCCAAAGTAACTAAAAAAGTAACTTTTTTCCCAAAGACACTAAAAAAAAAAATTTTTTTCCAAAGTAACTAAAAAAATATTTTTTTTTCCAAAGTAACTAAAAATTTTTTTTTTTTTCCAAAGTAACTAAAAAAGTAACTTTTTTTCCAAAGTAACTAAAAAAGTAACTTTTTTTCCAAAGTAACTAAAAAAATATTTTTTTTTCCAAAGTAACTAAAAAAATATTTTTTTTTCCAAAGTAACTAAAAAAGTAACTTTTTTTCCAAAGTAACTAAAAAAAATATTTTTTTTCCAAAGTAACTAAAAAAGTAACTTTTTTTCCAAAGTAACTAAAAAAATATTTTTTTTTCCAAAGTAACTAAAAAAGTAACTTTTTTCCAAAGTAACTAAAAAAAATTTTTTTTTTCCAAAGTAACTAAAAAAATATTTTTTTTTCCAAAGTAACTAAAAAAATATTTTTTTTTCCAAAGTAACTAAAAAAATATTTTTTTTCCAAAGTAACTAAAAAAGTAACTTTTTTTCCAAAGTAACTAAAAAAGTAACTTTTTTTCCAAAGAAACTAAAAAAAAAATTTTTTTTTCCAAAGTAACTAAAAAAAATTTTTTTTTTCCAAAGTAACTAAAATTTTTTTTTTTTTTCCAAAGTAACTAAAAAAGTAACTTTTTTTCCAAAGTAACTAAAAAAGTAACTTTTTTTCCAAAGTAACTAAAAAAGTAACTTTTTTTCCAAAGTAACTAAAAAAATATTTTTTTTTCCAAAGTAACTAAAAAAGTAAATTGTTTCCAAAGTAACTAAAAAAATATATTTTTTTCCAAAGTAACTAAAAAAATATATTTTTTTCCAAAGTAACTAAAAAAATATTTTTTTTTCCAAAGTAACTAAAAAAATATTTTTTTTTCCAAAGTAACTAAAAAAATATTTTTTTTTCCAAAGTAACTAAAAAAATATTTTTTTTTCCAAAGTAACTAAAAAAATATTTTTTTTTCCAAAGTAACTAAAAAAATATTTTTTTTTCCAAAGTAACTAAAAAAATATTTTTTTTTCCAAAGTAACTAAAAAAATATTTTTTTTTCCAAAGTAACTAAAAAAATATTTTTTTTTCCAAAGTAACTAAAAAAATATTTTTTTTTCCAAAGTAACTAAAAAAGTAAATTTTTTTCCAAAGTAACTAAAAAAGTAACTTTTTTTCCAAAGTAACTAAAAAAGTAACTTTTTTTCCAAAGTAACTAAAAAAGTAACTTTTTTTCCAAAGTAACTAAAAAAGTAACTTTTTTTCCAAAGTAACTAAAAAAGTAACTTTTTTCCAAAGTAACTAAAAAAAGTAACTTTTTTTCCAAAGTAACTAAAAAAATATTTTTTTTTCCAAAGTAACTAAAAAAATATTTTTTTTTCCAAAGTAACTAAAAAAGTAACTTTTTTTCCAAAGTAACTAAAAAAATATTTTTTTTCCAAAGTAACTAAAAAAGTAACTTTTTTTCCAAAGTAACTAAAAAAATATTTTTTTTTCCAAAGTAACTAAAAAAGTAACTTTTTTCCAAAGTAACTAAAAAAGTAACTTTTTTTCCAAAGTAACTAAAAAAATATTTTTTTTTCCAAAGTAACTAAAAAAGTAACTTTTTTCCAAAGTAACTAAAAAAGTAACTTTTTTTCCAAAGTAACTAAAAAAATATTTTTTTTTCCAAAGTAACTAAAAAAATATTTTTTTTTCCAAAGTAACTAAAAAAGTAACTTTTTTTCCAAAGTAACTAAAAAAATATTTGTTTTCCAAAGTAACTAAAAAAGTAACTTTTTTTCCAAAGTAACTAAAAAAATATTTTTTTTTCCAAAGTAACTAAAAAAGTAACTTTTTTCCAAAGTAACTAAAAAAGTAACTTTTTTTCCAAAGTAACTAAAAAAATATTTTTTTTTCCAAAGTAACTAAAAAAGTAACTTTTTTCCAAAGTAACTAAAAAAGTAACTTTTTTTCCAAAGTAACTAAAAAAATATTTTTTTTTCCAAAGTAACTAAAAAAGTAACTTTTTTTCCAAAGTAACTAAAAAAGTAACTTTTTTTCCAAAGTAACTAAAAAAGTAACTTTTTTTCCAAAGTAACTAAAAAAATATTTTTTTTCCCAAAGTAACTAAAAAAGTAACTTTTTTCCAAAGTAACTAAAAAAGTAACTTTTTTTCCAAAGTAACTAAAAAAATATTTTTTTTTCCAAAGTAACTAAAAAAATATTTTTTTTCCAAAGTAACTAAAAAAGTAACTTTTTTTCCAAAGTAACTAAAAAAATATTTTTTTTTCCAAAGTAACTAAAAAAAAAATTTTTTTTCCAAAGTAACTAAAAAAAAATTTTTTTTTTCCAAAGTAACTAAAAAAATATTTTTTTTTCCAAAGTAACGAAAAAAATATTTTTTTTTCCAAAGTAACTAAAAAAGTAACTTTTTTTCCAAAGTAACTAAAAAAGTAACTTTTTTTCCAAAGAAACTAAAAAAAAAATTTTTTTTCCAAAGTAACTAAAAAAATATTTTTTTTTCCAAAGTAACTAAAAAAATATTTTTTTTTCCAAAGTAACTAAAAAAGTAACTTTTTTTCCAAAGTAACTAAAAAAGTAACTTTTTTTCCAAAGTAACTAAAAAAGTAACTTTTTTTCCAAAGTAACTAAAAAAATATTTTTTTTTCCAAAGTAACTAAAAAAGTAAATTGTTTCCAAAGTAACTAAAAAAATATTTTTTTTTCCAAAGTAACTAAAAAAATATTTTTTTTCCAAAGTAACTAAAAAAATATATTTTTTTCCAAAGTAACTAAAAAAATATTTTTTTTTCCAAAGTAACTAAAAAAAATTTTTTTTTTCCAAAGTAACTAAAAAAATATTTTTTTTTCCAAAGTAACTAAAAAAATATTTTTTTTTCCAAAGTAACTAAAAAAATATTTTTTTTTCCAAAGTAACTAAAAAAATATATTTTTTTCCAAAGTAACTAAAAAAATATTTTTTTTTCCAAAGTAACTAAAAAAATATTTTTTTTTCCAAAGTAACTAAAAAAGTAACTTTTTTTCCAAAGTAACTAAAAAAATATTTTTTTTTCCAAAGTAACTAAAAAAATATTTTTTTTTCCAAAGTAACTAAAAAAATATTTTTTTTTCCAAAGTAACTAAAAAAATATTTTTTTTTCCAAAGTAACTAAAAAAATATTTTTTTTTCCAAAGTAACTAAAAAAATATTTTTTTTTCCAAAGTAACTAAAAAAGTAAAATTTTTTCCAAAGTAACTAAAAAAGTAACTTTTTTTCCAAAGTAACTAAAAAAGTAACTTTTTTTCCAAAGTAACTAAAAAAGTAACTTTTTTTCCAAAGTAACTAAAAAAGTAAATTTTTTTCCAAAGTAACTAAAAAAATATTTTTTTTTCCAAAGTAACTAAAAAAGTAACTTTTTTCCAAAGTAACTAAAAAAGTAACTTTTTTTCCAAAGTAACTAAAAAAATTTTTTTTTTTCCAAAGTAACTAAAAAAATTTTTTTTTTCCAAAGTAACTAAAAAAGTAACTTTTTTTCCAAAGTAACTAAAAAAATATTTTTTTTTCCAAAGTAACTAAAAAAGTAACTTTTTTTCCAAAGTAACTAAAAAAGTAACTTTTTTCCCAAAGAAACTAAAAAAAAAAATTTTTTTCCAAAGTAACTAAAAAAATATTTTTTTTTCCAAAGTAACTAAAAAAAAATTTTTTTTTCCAAAGTAACTAAAAAAGTAACTTTTTTTCCAAAGTAACTAAAAAAGTAACTTTTTTTCCAAAGTAACTAAAAAAGTAACTTTTTTTCCAAAGTAACTAAAAAAATATTTTTTTTTCCAAAGTAACTAAAAAAGTAAATTGTTTCCAAAGTAACTAAAAAAATATTTTTTTTTCCAAAGTAACTAAAAAAATATTTTTTTTTCCAAAGTAACTAAAAAAATATTTTTTTTTCCAAAGTAACTAAAAAAATATTTTTTTTTCCAAAGTAACTAAAAAAAAATTTTTTTTTCCAAAGTAACTAAAAAAAATTTTTTTTTTCCAAAGTAACTAAAAAAATATTTTTTTTCCCAAAGTAACTAAAAAAATATTTTTTTTTCCAAAGTAACTAAAAAAATATTTTTTTTTCCAAAGTAACTAAAAAAATATTTTTTTTTCCAAAGTAACTAAAAAAATATTTTTTTTTCCAAAGTAACTAAAAAAGTAACTTTTTTTCCAAAGTAACTAAAAAAATATTTTTTTTTCCAAAGTAACTAAAAAAATATATTTTTTTCCAAAGTAACTAAAAAAATATTTTTTTTTCCAAAGTAACTAAAAAAATATATTTTTTTCCAAAGTAACTAAAAAAATATTTTTTTTTCCAAAGTAACTAAAAAAATATTTTTTTTTCCAAAGTAACTAAAAAAATTTTTTTTTTCCAAAGTAACTAAAAAAGTAACTTTTTTTCCAAAGTAACTAAAAAAATTTTTTTTTTTCCAAAGTAACTAAAAAAGTAACTTTTTTTCCAAAGTAACTAAAAAAATATTTTTTTTTCCAAAGTAACTAAAAAAGTAAATTTTTTCCAAAGTAACTAAAAAAATATTTTTTTTTCCAAAGTAACTAAAAAAATATTTTTTTTTCCAAAGTAACTAAAAAAATATTTTTTTTTCCAAAGTAACTAAAAAAAAAATTTTTTTTCCAAAGTAACTAAAAAAGTAACTTTTTTTCCAAAGTAACTAAAAAAGTAACTTTTTTTCCAAAGAAACTAAAAAAATATTTTTTTTTCCAAAGTAACTAAAAAAATATTTTTTTTCCAAAGTAACTAAAAAAGTAACTTTTTTTCCAAAGTAACTAAAAAAATATTTTTTTTTCCAAAGTAACTAAAAAAGTAACTTTTTTTCCAAAGTAACTAAAAAAATATTTTTTTTCCAAAGTAACTAAAAAAAGTAAATTTTTTCCAAAGTAACTAAAAAAATATTTTTTTTTCCAAAGTAACTAAAAAAATATATTTTTTTCCAAAGTAACTAAAAAAATATTTTTTTTTCCAAAGTAACTAAAAAAATATTTTTTTTTCCAAAGTAACTAAAAAAGTAACTTTTTTTCCAAAGTAACTAAAAAAGTAACTTTTTTTCCAAAGAAACTAAAAAAATATTTTTTTTTCCAAAGTAACTAAAAAAATATTTTTTTTCCAAAGTAACTAAAAAAGTAACTTTTTTTCCAAAGTAACTAAAAAAGTAACTTTTTTTCCAAAGTAACTAAAAAAATATTTTTTTTTCCAAAGTAACTAAAAAAGTAACTTTTTTTCCAAAGTAACTAAAAAAATATTTTTTTTCCAAAGTAACTAAAAAAATATTTTTTTTTCCAAAGTAACTAAAAAAGTAAATTTTTTTCCAAAGTAACTAAAAAAGTAACTTTTTTTCCAAAGTAACTAAAAAAGTAACTTTTTTTCCAAAGTAACTAAAAAAGTAACTTTTTTTCCAAAGTAACTAAAAAAGTAAAAAATTTTCCAAAGTAACTAAAAAAATTTTTTTTTTCCAAAGTAACTAAAAAAGTAACTTTTTTCCAAAGTAACTAAAAAAGTAACTTTTTTTCCAAAGTAACTAAAAAAATATTTTTTTTTCCAAAGTAACTAAAAAAATATTTTTTTTCCAAAGTAACTAAAAAAGTAACTTTTTTTCCAAAGTAACTAAAAAAAATTTTTTTTTTCCAAAGTAACTAAAAAAAAATTTTTTTTTCCAAAGTAACTAAAAAAATTTTTTTTTTTCCAAAGTAACTAAAAAAGTAACTTTTTTTCCAAAGTAACTAAAAAAGTAACTTTTTTCCCAAAGAAACTAAAAAATTTTTTTTTTTTCCAAAGTAACTAAAAAAAAATTTTTTTTTTCCAAAGTAACAAAAAAAAAAAAATTTTTCCAAAGTAACTAAAAAAGTAACTTTTTTTCCAAAGTAACTAAAAAAGTAACTTTTTTTCCAAAGTAACTAAAAAAGTAAATTTTTTTCCAAAGTAACTAAAAAAATATTTTTTTTTCCAAAGTAACTAAAAAAGTAACTTTTTTCCAAAGTAACTAAAAAAGTAACTTTTTTTCCAAAGTAACTAAAAAAATATTTTTTTTTCCAAAGTAACTAAAAAAATATTTTTTTTCCAAAGTAACTAAAAAAGTAACTTTTTTTCCAAAGTAACTAAAAAAATATTTTTTTTTCCAAAGTAACTAAAAAAAAAAAATTTTTTCCAAAGTAACTAAAAAAATATTTTTTTTTCCAAAGTAACTAAAAAGGTAACTTTTTTTCCAAAGTAACTAAAAAAGTAACTTTTTTCCCAAAGAAACTAAAAAAAATTTTTTTTTTCCAAAGTAACTAAAAAAATATTTTTTTTTCCAAAGTAACAAAAAAAAATTTTTTTTTCCAAAGTAACTAAAAAAGTAACTTTTTTTCCAAAGTAACTAAAAAAGTAACTTTTTTTCCAAAGTAACTAAAAAAGTAACTTTTTTTCCAAAGTAACTAAAAAAGTAACTTTTTTTCCAAAGTAACTAAAAAAATATTTTTTTTTCCAAAGTAACTAAAAAAATATTTTTTTTTCCAAAGTAACTAAAAAAATATTTTTTTTTCCAAAGTAACTAAAAAAATATTTTTTTTTCCAAAGTAACTAAAAAAGTAACTTTTTTTCCAAAGTAACTAAAAAAGTAACTTTTTTTCCAAAGTAACTAAAAAAGTAACTTTTTTTCCAAAGTAACTAAAAAAATATTTTTTTTTCCAAAGTAACTAAAAAAGTAAATTGTTTCCAAAGTAACTAAAAAAGTAACTTTTTTTCCAAAGTAACTAAAAAAGTAACTTTTTTTCCAAAGTAACTAAAAAAGTAACTTTTTTTCCAAAGTAACTAAAAAAATATTTTTTTTTCCAAAGTAACTAAAAAAATATTTTTTTTTCCAAAGTAACTAAAAAAATATTTTTTTTTCCAAAGTAACTAAAAAAGTAACTTTTTTTCCAAAGTAACTAAAAAAGTAACTTTTTTCCCAAAGAAACTAAAAAATTTTTTTTTTTTCCAAAGTAACTAAAAAAATATTTTTTTTTCCAAAGTAACTAAAAAATTTTTTTTTTTCCAAAGTAACTAAAAAAGTAACTTTTTTTCCAAAGTAACTAAAAAAGTAACTTTTTTTCCAAAGTAACTAAAAAAGTAACTTTTTTTCCAAAGTAACTAAAAAAATATTTTTTTTTCCAAAGTAACTAAAAAAGTAAATTGTTTCCAAAGTAACTAAAAAAATATTTTTTTTTCCAAAGTAACTAAAAAAATATTTTTTTTTCCAAAGTAACTAAAAAAATATTTTTTTTTCCAAAGTAACTAAAAAAGTAACTTTTTTTCCAAAGTAACTAAAAAAGTAACTTTTTTTCCAAAGTAACTAAAAAAGTAACTTTTTTTCCAAAGTAACTAAAAAAATATTTTTTTTTCCAAAGTAACTAAAAAAGTAAATTGTTTCCAAAGTAACAAAAAAAATATTTTTTTTTCCAAAGTAACAAAAAATATATTTTTTTTTCCAAAGTAACTAAAAAAATATTTTTTTTTCCAAAGTAACTAAAAAAATATTTTTTTTTCCAAAGTAACAAAAAAAATATTTTTTTTTCCAAAGTAACAAAAAAAATATTTTTTTTTCCAAAGTAACAAAAAAAATATTTTTTTTTCCAAAGTAACTAAAAAAAATATTTTTTTTCCAAAGTAACTAAAAAAGTAACTTTTTTTCCAAAGTAACTAAAAAATTTTTTTTTTTTCCAAAGTAACTAAAAAAATATTTTTTTTTCCAAAGTAACTAAATAAATATTTTTTTTTTCAAAGTAACTAAAAAAATATTTTTTTTCCAAAGTAACTAAAAAAATATTTTTTTTTCCAAAGTAACTAAAAAAATATTTTTTTTTCCAAAGTAACTAAAAAAATATTTTTTTTTCCAAAGTAACTAAAAAAATATTTTTTTTTCCAAAGTAACTAAAAAAGTAACTTTTTTTCCAAAGTAACTAAAAAAATATTTTTTTTTCCAAAGTAACTAAAAAAGTAACTTTTTTTCCAAAGAAACTAAAAAAATATTTTTTTTTCCAAAGTAACTAAAAAAATATTTTTTTTCCAAAGTAACTAAAAAAGTAACTTTTTTTCCAAAGTAACTAAAAAAATATTTTTTTTCCAAAGTAACTAAAAAAGTAACTTTTTTTCCAAAGTAACTAAAAAAATATTTTTTTTCCAAAGTAACTAAAAAAAGTAAATTTTTTCCAAAGTAACTAAAAAAATATTTTTTTTTCCAAAGTAACTAAAAAAATATTTTTTTTTCCAAAGTAACTAAAAAAATATTTTTTTTTCCAAAGTAACTAAAAAAATATTTTTTTTTCCAAAGTAACTAAAAAAGTAACTTTTTTTCCAAAGTAACTAAAAAAGTAACTTTTTTTCCAAAGAAACTAAAAAAATATTTTTTTTTCCAAAGTAACTAAAAAAATATTTTTTTTCCAAAGTAACTAAAAAAGTAACTTTTTTTCCAAAGTAACTAAAAAAGTAACTTTTTTTCCAAAGTAACTAAAAAAATATTTTTTTTTCCAAAGTAACTAAAAAAGTTACTTTTTTTCCAAAGTAACTAAAAAAATATTTTTTTTCCAAAGTAACTAAAAAAATATTTTTTTTCCAAAGTAACTAAAAAAGTAAATTTTTTTCCAAAGTAACTAAAAAAGTAACTTTTTTTCCAAAGTAACTAAAAAAGTAACTTTTTTTCCAAAGTAACTAAAAAAGTAACTTTTTTTCCAAAGTAACTAAAAAAGTAAATTTTTTTCCAAAGTAACTAAAAAAATATTTTTTTTTCCAAAGTAACTAAAAAAGTAACTTTTTTCCAAAGTAACTAAAAAAGTAACTTTTTTTCCAAAGTAACTAAAAAAATATTTTTTTTTCCAAAGTAACTAAAAAAATATTTTTTTTCCAAAGTAACTAAAAAAGTAACTTTTTTTCCAAAGTAACTAAAAAAATATTTTTTTTTCCAAAGTAACTAAAAAAAAAAAAAATTTTCCAAAGTAACTAAAAAAATATTTTTTTTTCCAAAGTAACTAAAAAAGTAACTTTTTTTCCAAAGTAACTAAAAAAGTAACTTTTTTCCCAAAGAAACTAAAAAAAAATTTTTTTTTCCAAAGTAACTAAAAAAATATATATTTTTTTCCAAAGTAACAAAAAAAAATTTTTTTTTCCAAAGTAACTAAAAAAGTAACTTTTTTTCCAAAGTAACTAAAAAAGTAACTTTTTTTCCAAAGTAACTAAAAAAGTAACTTTTTTTCCAAAGTAACTAAAAAAGTAACTTTTTTTCCAAAGTAACTAAAAAAATATCTTTTTTTCCAAAGTAACTAAAAAAATATTTTTTTTTCCAAAGTAACTAAAAAAATATTTTTTTTCCAAAGTAACTAAAAAAATATTTTTTTTTCCAAAGTAACTAAAAAAGTAACTTTTTTTCCAAAGTAACTAAAAAAGTAACTTTTTTTCCAAAGTAACTAAAAAAGTAACTTTTTTTCCAAAGTAACTAAAAAAATATTTTTTTTTCCAAAGTAACTAAAAAAGTAAATTGTTTCCAAAGTAACTAAAAAAGTAACTTTTTTTCCAAAGTAACTAAAAAAGTAACTTTTTTTCCAAAGTAACTAAAAAAGTAACTTTTTTTCCAAAGTAACTAAAAAAATATTTTTTTTTCCAAAGTAACTAAAAAAATATTTTTTTTTCCAAAGTAACTAAAAAAATATTTTTTTTTCCAAAGTAACAAAAAAAAATTTTTTTTTCCAAAGTAACTAAAAAAGTAACTTTTTTTCCAAAGTAACTAAAAAAGTAACTTTTTTTCCAAAGTAACTAAAAAAGTAACTTTTTTTCCAAAGTAACTAAAAAAGTAACTTTTTTTCCAAAGTAACTAAAAAAATATTTTTTTTTCCAAAGTAACTAAAAAAATATTTTTTTTTCCAAAGTAACTAAAAAAATATTTTTTTTTCCAAAGTAACTAAAAAAATATTTTTTTTTCCAAAGTAACTAAAAAAGTAACTTTTTTTCCAAAGTAACTAAAAAAGTAACTTTTTTTCCAAAGTAACTAAAAAAGTAACTTTTTTTCCAAAGTAACTAAAAAAATATTTTTTTTTCCAAAGTAACTAAAAAAGTAAATTGTTTCCAAAGTAACTAAAAAAGTAACTTTTTTTCCAAAGTAACTAAAAAAGTAACTTTTTTTCCAAAGTAACTAAAAAAGTAACTTTTTTTCCAAAGTAACTAAAAAAATATTTTTTTTTCCAAAGTAACTAAAAAAATATTTTTTTTTCCAAAGTAACTAAAAAAATATTTTTTTTTCCAAAGTAACTAAAAAAGTAACTTTTTTTCCAAAGTAACTAAAAAAGTAACTTTTTTCCCAAAGAAACTAAAAAATTTTTTTTTTTTCCAAAGTAACTAAAAAAATATTTTTTTTTCCAAAGTAACTAAAAAATTTTTTTTTTTCCAAAGTAACTAAAAAAGTAACTTTTTTTCCAAAGTAACTAAAAAAGTAACTTTTTTTCCAAAGTAACTAAAAAAGTAACTTTTTTTCCAAAGTAACTAAAAAAATATTTTTTTTTCCAAAGTAACTAAAAAAGTAAATTGTTTCCAAAGTAACTAAAAAAATATTTTTTTTTCCAAAGTAACTAAAAAAATATTTTTTTTTCCAAAGTAACTAAAAAAATATTTTTTTTTCCAAAGTAACTAAAAAAGTAACTTTTTTTCCAAAGTAACTAAAAAAGTAACTTTTTTTCCAAAGTAACTAAAAAAGTAACTTTTTTTCCAAAGTAACTAAAAAAATATTTTTTTTTCCAAAGTAACTAAAAAAGTAAATTGTTTCCAAAGTAACAAAAAAAATATTTTTTTTTCCAAAGTAACAAAAAATATATTTTTTTTTCCAAAGTAACTAAAAAAATATTTTTTTTTCCAAAGTAACTAAAAAAATATTTTTTTTTCCAAAGTAACAAAAAAAATATTTTTTTTTCCAAAGTAACAAAAAAAATATTTTTTTTTCCAAAGTAACAAAAAAAGTAACTTTTTTTCCAAAGTAACTAAAAAAGTAACTTTTTTTCCAAAGTAACTAAAAAAATATTTTTTTTTCCAAAGTAACTAAAAAAATATTTTTTTTCCAAAGTAACTAAAAAAGTAACTTTTTTTCCAAAGTAACTAAAAAAATATTTTTTTTTCCAAAGTAACTAAAAAAAAAAAAAATTTTCCAAAGTAACTAAAAAAATATTTTTTTTTCCAAAGTAACTAAAAAAGTAACTTTTTTTCCAAAGTAACTAAAAAAGTAACTTTTTTCCCAAAGAAACTAAAAAAAAATTTTTTTTTCCAAAGTAACTAAAAAAATATATATTTTTTTCCAAAGTAACAAAAAAAAATTTTTTTTTCCAAAGTAACTAAAAAAGTAACTTTTTTTCCAAAGTAACTAAAAAAGTAACTTTTTTTCCAAAGTAACTAAAAAAGTAACTTTTTTTCCAAAGTAACTAAAAAAGTAACTTTTTTTCCAAAGTAACTAAAAAAATATCTTTTTTTCCAAAGTAACTAAAAAAATATTTTTTTTTCCAAAGTAACTAAAAAAATATTTTTTTTCCAAAGTAACTAAAAAAATATTTTTTTTTCCAAAGTAACTAAAAAAGTAACTTTTTTTCCAAAGTAACTAAAAAAGTAACTTTTTTTCCAAAGTAACTAAAAAAGTAACTTTTTTTCCAAAGTAACTAAAAAAATATTTTTTTTTCCAAAGTAACTAAAAAAGTAAATTGTTTCCAAAGTAACTAAAAAAGTAACTTTTTTTCCAAAGTAACTAAAAAAGTAACTTTTTTTCCAAAGTAACTAAAAAAGTAACTTTTTTTCCAAAGTAACTAAAAAAATATTTTTTTTTCCAAAGTAACTAAAAAAATATTTTTTTTTCCAAAGTAACTAAAAAAATATTTTTTTTTCCAAAGTAACAAAAAAAAATTTTTTTTTCCAAAGTAACTAAAAAAGTAACTTTTTTTCCAAAGTAACTAAAAAAGTAACTTTTTTTCCAAAGTAACTAAAAAAGTAACTTTTTTTCCAAAGTAACTAAAAAAGTAACTTTTTTTCCAAAGTAACTAAAAAAATATTTTTTTTTCCAAAGTAACTAAAAAAATATTTTTTTTTCCAAAGTAACTAAAAAAATATTTTTTTTTCCAAAGTAACTAAAAAAATATTTTTTTTTCCAAAGTAACTAAAAAAGTAACTTTTTTTCCAAAGTAACTAAAAAAGTAACTTTTTTTCCAAAGTAACTAAAAAAGTAACTTTTTTTCCAAAGTAACTAAAAAAATATTTTTTTTTCCAAAGTAACTAAAAAAGTAAATTGTTTCCAAAGTAACTAAAAAAGTAACTTTTTTTCCAAAGTAACTAAAAAAGTAACTTTTTTTCCAAAGTAACTAAAAAAGTAACTTTTTTTCCAAAGTAACTAAAAAAATATTTTTTTTTCCAAAGTAACTAAAAAAATATTTTTTTTTCCAAAGTAACTAAAAAAATATTTTTTTTTCCAAAGTAACTAAAAAAGTAACTTTTTTTCCAAAGTAACTAAAAAAGTAACTTTTTTCCCAAAGAAACTAAAAAATTTTTTTTTTTTCCAAAGTAACTAAAAAAATATTTTTTTTTCCAAAGTAACTAAAAAATTTTTTTTTTTCCAAAGTAACTAAAAAAGTAACTTTTTTTCCAAAGTAACTAAAAAAGTAACTTTTTTTCCAAAGTAACTAAAAAAGTAACTTTTTTTCCAAAGTAACTAAAAAAATATTTTTTTTTCCAAAGTAACTAAAAAAGTAAATTGTTTCCAAAGTAACTAAAAAAATATTTTTTTTTCCAAAGTAACTAAAAAAATATTTTTTTTTCCAAAGTAACTAAAAAAATATTTTTTTTTCCAAAGTAACTAAAAAAGTAACTTTTTTTCCAAAGTAACTAAAAAAGTAACTTTTTTTCCAAAGTAACTAAAAAAGTAACTTTTTTTCCAAAGTAACTAAAAAAATATTTTTTTTTCCAAAGTAACTAAAAAAGTAAATTGTTTCCAAAGTAACAAAAAAAATATTTTTTTTTCCAAAGTAACAAAAAATATATTTTTTTTTCCAAAGTAACTAAAAAAATATTTTTTTTTCCAAAGTAACTAAAAAAATATTTTTTTTTCCAAAGTAACAAAAAAAATATTTTTTTTTCCAAAGTAACAAAAAAAATATTTTTTTTTCCAAAGTAACAAAAAAAATATTTTTTTTTCCAAAGTAACTAAAAAAAATATTTTTTTTCCAAAGTAACTAAAAAAGTAACTTTTTTTCCAAAGTAACTAAAAAATTTTTTTTTTTTCCAAAGTAACTAAAAAAATATTTTTTTTTCCAAAGTAACTAAATAAATATTTTTTTTTTCAAAGTAACTAAAAAAATATTTTTTTTCCAAAGTAACTAAAAAAATATTTTTTTTTCCAAAGTAACTAAAAAAATATTTTTTTTTCCAAAGTAACTAAAAAAATATTTTTTTTTCCAAAGTAACTAAAAAAATATTTTTTTTTCCAAAGTAACTAAAAAAGTAACTTTTTTTCCAAAGTAACTAAAAAAATATTTTTTTTTCCAAAGTAACTAAAAAAGTAACTTTTTTTCCAAAGAAACTAAAAAAATATTTTTTTTTCCAAAGTAACTAAAAAAATATTTTTTTTCCAAAGTAACTAAAAAAGTAACTTTTTTTCCAAAGTAACTAAAAAAATATTTTTTTTCCAAAGTAACTAAAAAAGTAACTTTTTTTCCAAAGTAACTAAAAAAATATTTTTTTTCCAAAGTAACTAAAAAAAGTAAATTTTTTCCAAAGTAACTAAAAAAATATTTTTTTTTCCAAAGTAACTAAAAAAATATTTTTTTTTCCAAAGTAACTAAAAAAATATTTTTTTTTCCAAAGTAACTAAAAAAATATTTTTTTTTCCAAAGTAACTAAAAAAGTAACTTTTTTTCCAAAGTAACTAAAAAAGTAACTTTTTTTCCAAAGAAACTAAAAAAATATTTTTTTTTCCAAAGTAACTAAAAAAATATTTTTTTTCCAAAGTAACTAAAAAAGTAACTTTTTTTCCAAAGTAACTAAAAAAGTAACTTTTTTTCCAAAGTAACTAAAAAAATATTTTTTTTTCCAAAGTAACTAAAAAAGTTACTTTTTTTCCAAAGTAACTAAAAAAATATTTTTTTTCCAAAGTAACTAAAAAAATATTTTTTTTCCAAAGTAACTAAAAAAGTAAATTTTTTTCCAAAGTAACTAAAAAAGTAACTTTTTTTCCAAAGTAACTAAAAAAGTAACTTTTTTTCCAAAGTAACTAAAAAAGTAACTTTTTTTCCAAAGTAACTAAAAAAGTAAATTTTTTTCCAAAGTAACTAAAAAAATATTTTTTTTTCCAAAGTAACTAAAAAAGTAACTTTTTTCCAAAGTAACTAAAAAAGTAACTTTTTTTCCAAAGTAACTAAAAAAATATTTTTTTTTCCAAAGTAACTAAAAAAATATTTTTTTTCCAAAGTAACTAAAAAAGTAACTTTTTTTCCAAAGTAACTAAAAAAATATTTTTTTTTCCAAAGTAACTAAAAAAAAAAAAAATTTTCCAAAGTAACTAAAAAAATATTTTTTTTTCCAAAGTAACTAAAAAAGTAACTTTTTTTCCAAAGTAACTAAAAAAGTAACTTTTTTCCCAAAGAAACTAAAAAAAAATTTTTTTTTCCAAAGTAACTAAAAAAATATATATTTTTTTCCAAAGTAACAAAAAAAAATTTTTTTTTCCAAAGTAACTAAAAAAGTAACTTTTTTTCCAAAGTAACTAAAAAAGTAACTTTTTTTCCAAAGTAACTAAAAAAGTAACTTTTTTTCCAAAGTAACTAAAAAAGTAACTTTTTTTCCAAAGTAACTAAAAAAATATCTTTTTTTCCAAAGTAACTAAAAAAATATTTTTTTTTCCAAAGTAACTAAAAAAATATTTTTTTTCCAAAGTAACTAAAAAAATATTTTTTTTTCCAAAGTAACTAAAAAAGTAACTTTTTTTCCAAAGTAACTAAAAAAGTAACTTTTTTTCCAAAGTAACTAAAAAAGTAACTTTTTTTCCAAAGTAACTAAAAAAATATTTTTTTTTCCAAAGTAACTAAAAAAGTAAATTGTTTCCAAAGTAACTAAAAAAGTAACTTTTTTTCCAAAGTAACTAAAAAAGTAACTTTTTTTCCAAAGTAACTAAAAAAGTAACTTTTTTTCCAAAGTAACTAAAAAAATATTTTTTTTTCCAAAGTAACTAAAAAAATATTTTTTTTTCCAAAGTAACTAAAAAAATATTTTTTTTTCCAAAGTAACTAAAAAAGTAACTTTTTTTCCAAAGTAACTAAAAAAGTAACTTTTTTCCCAAAGAAACTAAAAAAAAAATTTTTTTTCCAAAGTAACTAAAAAAATATTTTTTTTTCCAAAGTAACTAAAAAATTTTTTTTTTTTCCAAAGTAACTAAAAAAGTAACTTTTTTTCCAAAGTAACTAAAAAAGTAACTTTTTTTCCAAAGTAACTAAAAAAATATTTTTTTTCCAAAGTAACTAAAAAAGTAACTTTTTTTCCAAAGTAACTAAAAAAATATTTTTTTTTCCAAAGTAACTAAAAAAATATTTTTTTTTCCAAAGTAACTAAAAAAATATTTTTTTTCCAAAGTAACTAAAAAAATATTTTTTTTTCCAAAGTAACTAAAAAAGTAACTTTTTTTCCAAAGTAACTAAAAAAGTAACTTTTTTTCCAAAGTAACTAAAAAAGTAACTTTTTTTCCAAAGTAACTAAAAAAATATTTTTTTTTCCAAAGTAACTAAAAAAATATTTTTTTTTCCAAAGTAACTAAAAAAATATTTTTTTTCCAAAGTAACTAAAAAAGTAACTTTTTTTCCAAAGTAACTAAAAAAATATTTTTTTTTCCAAAGTAACTAAAAAAGTAACTTTTTTTCCAAAGTAACTAAAAAAATATTTTTTTTTCCAAAGTAACTAAAAAAGTAAATTTTTTCCAAAGTAACTAAAAAAATATTTTTTTTTCCAAAGTAACTAAAAAAATATTTTTTTTTCCAAAGTAACTAAAAAAATATTTTTTTTCCAAAGTAACTAAAAAAGTAACTTTTTTTCCAAAGTAACTAAAAAAGTAACTTTTTTTCCAAAGTAACTAAAAAAGTAACTTTTTTTCCAAAGTAACTAAAAAAGTAACTTTTTTTCCAAAGTAACTAAAAAAATATCTTTTTTTCCAAAGTAACTAAAAAAATATTTTTTTTTCCAAAGTAACTAAAAAAATATTTTTTTTCCAAAGTAACTAAAAAAATATTTTTTTTTCCAAAGTAACTAAAAAAGTAACTTTTTTTCCAAAGTAACTAAAAAAGTAACTTTTTTTCCAAAGTAACTAAAAAAGTAACTTTTTTTCCAAAGTAACTAAAAAAATATTTTTTTTTCCAAAGTAACTAAAAAAGTAAATTGTTTCCAAAGTAACTAAAAAAGTAACTTTTTTTCCAAAGTAACTAAAAAAGTAACTTTTTTTCCAAAGTAACTAAAAAAGTAACTTTTTTTCCAAAGTAACTAAAAAAATATTTTTTTTTCCAAAGTAACTAAAAAAATATTTTTTTTTCCAAAGTAACTAAAAAAATATTTTTTTTTCCAAAGTAACTAAAAAAGTAACTTTTTTTCCAAAGTAACTAAAAAAGTAACTTTTTTCCCAAAGAAACTAAAAAAAAAATTTTTTTTCCAAAGTAACTAAAAAAATATTTTTTTTTCCAAAGTAACTAAAAAATTTTTTTTTTTTCCAAAGTAACTAAAAAAGTAACTTTTTTTCCAAAGTAACTAAAAAAGTAACTTTTTTTCCAAAGTAACTAAAAAAATATTTTTTTTCCAAAGTAACTAAAAAAGTAACTTTTTTTCCAAAGTAACTAAAAAAATATTTTTTTTTCCAAAGTAACTAAAAAAATATTTTTTTTTCCAAAGTAACTAAAAAAATATTTTTTTTCCAAAGTAACTAAAAAAATATTTTTTTTTCCAAAGTAACTAAAAAAGTAACTTTTTTTCCAAAGTAACTAAAAAAGTAACTTTTTTTCCAAAGTAACTAAAAAAGTAACTTTTTTTCCAAAGTAACTAAAAAAATATTTTTTTTTCCAAAGTAACTAAAAAAATATTTTTTTTTCCAAAGTAACTAAAAAAATATTTTTTTTCCAAAGTAACTAAAAAAGTAACTTTTTTTCCAAAGTAACTAAAAAAATATTTTTTTTTCCAAAGTAACTAAAAAAGTAACTTTTTTTCCAAAGTAACTAAAAAAATATTTTTTTTTCCAAAGTAACTAAAAAAGTAAATTTTTTCCAAAGTAACTAAAAAAATATTTTTTTTTCCAAAGTAACTAAAAAAATATTTTTTTTTCCAAAGTAACTAAAAAAATATTTTTTTTCCAAAGTAACTAAAAAAGTAACTTTTTTTCCAAAGTAACTAAAAAAATATTTTTTTTTCCAAAGTAACTAAAAAAATATTTTTTTTTCCAAAGTAACTAAAAAAATATTTTTTTTTCCAAAGTAACTAAAAAAATTTTTTTTTTCCAAAGTAACTAAAAAAATATTTTTTTTTCCAAAGTAACTAAAAAAATATTTTTTTTTCCAAAGTAACTAAAAAAATATTTTTTTTTCCAAAGTAACTAAAAAAATATTTTTTTTTCCAAAGTAACTAAAAAAATATTTTTTTTTCCAAAGTAACTAAAAAAATATTTTTTTTTCCAAAGTAACTAAAAAAATATTTTTTTTTCCAAAGTAACTAAAAAAATATTTTTTTTTCCAAAGTAACTAAAAAAATATTTTTTTTTCCAAAGTAACAAAAAAAATATTTTTTTTTCCAAAGTAACTAAAAAAATATTTTTTTTTCCAAAGTAACTAAAAAAATATTTTTTTTTCCAAAGTAACTAAAAAAATATTTTTTTTTCCAAAGTAACTAAAAAAATATTTTTTTTTCCAAAGTAACTAAAAAAATATTTTTTTTTCCAAAGTAACTAAAAAAATATTTTTTTTTCCAAAGTAACTAAAAAAATATTTTTTTTTCCAAAGTAACTAAAAAAATATTTTTTTTTCCAAAGTAACTAAAAAAATATTTTTTTTTCCAAAGTAACTAAAAAAATATTTTTTTTTCCAAAGTAACTAAAAAAATATTTTTTTTTCCAAAGTAACTAAAAAAATATTTTTTTTTCCAAAGTAACTAAAAAAATATTTTTTTTTCCAAAGTAACTAAAAAAATATTTTTTTTTCCAAAGTAACTAAAAAAGTAACTTTTTTTCCAAAGTAACTAAAAAAGTAACTTTTTTCCCAAAGAAACTAAAAAAAAAATTTTTTTTCCAAAGTAACTAAAAAAATATATATTTTTTTCCAAAGTAACAAAAAAAATTTTTTTTTTCCAAAGTAACTAAAAAAGTAACTTTTTTTCCAAAGTAACTAAAAAAGTAACTTTTTTTCCAAAGTAACTAAAAAAGTAACTTTTTTTCCAAAGTAACTAAAAAAGTAACTTTTTTTCCAAAGTAACTAAAAAAATATCTTTTTTTCCAAAGTAACTAAAAAAATATTTTTTTTTCCAAAGTAACTAAAAAAATATTTTTTTTCCAAAGTAACTAAAAAAATATTTTTTTTTCCAAAGTAACTAAAAAAGTAACTTTTTTTCCAAAGTAACTAAAAAAGTAACTTTTTTTCCAAAGTAACTAAAAAAGTAACTTTTTTTCCAAAGTAACTAAAAAAATATTTTTTTTTCCAAAGTAACTAAAAAAGTAAATTGTTTCCAAAGTAACTAAAAAAGTAACTTTTTTTCCAAAGTAACTAAAAAAGTAACTTTTTTTCCAAAGTAACTAAAAAAGTAACTTTTTTTCCAAAGTAACTAAAAAAATATTTTTTTTTCCAAAGTAACTAAAAAAATATTTTTTTTTCCAAAGTAACTAAAAAAATATTTTTTTTTCCAAAGTAACTAAAAAAGTAACTTTTTTTCCAAAGTAACTAAAAAAGTAACTTTTTTCCCAAAGAAACTAAAAAAAAAAATTTTTTTCCAAAGTAACTAAAAAAATATTTTTTTTTCCAAAGTAACTAAAAAATTTTTTTTTTTTCCAAAGTAACTAAAAAAGTAACTTTTTTTCCAAAGTAACTAAAAAAGTAACTTTTTTTCCAAAGTAACTAAAAAAATATTTTTTTTCCAAAGTAACTAAAAAAGTAACTTTTTTTCCAAAGTAACTAAAAAAATATTTTTTTTTCCAAAGTAACTAAAAAAATATTTTTTTTTCCAAAGTAACTAAAAAAATATTTTTTTTCCAAAGTAACTAAAAAAATATTTTTTTTTCCAAAGTAACTAAAAAAGTAACTTTTTTTCCAAAGTAACTAAAAAAGTAACTTTTTTTCCAAAGTAACTAAAAAAGTAACTTTTTTTCCAAAGTAACTAAAAAAATATTTTTTTTTCCAAAGTAACTAAAAAAATATTTTTTTTTCCAAAGTAACTAAAAAAATATTTTTTTTCCAAAGTAACTAAAAAAGTAACTTTTTTTCCAAAGTAACTAAAAAAATATTTTTTTTTCCAAAGTAACTAAAAAAGTAACTTTTTTTCCAAAGTAACTAAAAAAATATTTTTTTTTCCAAAGTAACTAAAAAAGTAAATTTTTTCCAAAGTAACTAAAAAAATATTTTTTTTTCCAAAGTAACTAAAAAAATATTTTTTTTTCCAAAGTAACTAAAAAAATATTTTTTTTCCAAAGTAACTAAAAAAGTAACTTTTTTTCCAAAGTAACTAAAAAAATATTTTTTTTTCCAAAGTAACTAAAAAAATATTTTTTTTTCCAAAGTAACTAAAAAAATATTTTTTTTTCCAAAGTAACTAAAAAAATATTTTTTTTCCAAAGTAACTAAAAAAATATTTTTTTTTCCAAAGTAACTAAAAAAATATTTTTTTTTCCAAAGTAACTAAAAAAATATTTTTTTTTCCAAAGTAACTAAAAAAATATTTTTTTTTCCAAAGTAACTAAAAAAATATTTTTTTTTCCAAAGTAACTAAAAAAATATTTTTTTTTCCAAAGTAACTAAAAAAATATTTTTTTTTCCAAAGTAACTAAAAAAATATTTTTTTTTCCAAAGTAACTAAAAAAATATTTTTTTTTCCAAAGTAACTAAAAAAGTAAATTTTTTTCCAAAGTAACTAAAAAAATATTTTTTTTCCAAAGTAACTAAAAAAGTAACTTTTTTTCCAAAGTAACTAAAAAAGTAACTTTTTTTCCAAAGTAACTAAAAAAATATTTTTTTTTCCAAAGTAACTAAAAAAGTAAATTTTTTTCCAAAGTAACTAAAAAAGTAACTTTTTTTCCAAAGTAACTAAAAAAGTAACTTTTTTTCCAAAGTAACTAAAAAAGTAACTTTTTTTCCAAAGTAACTAAAAAAGTAACTTTTTTTCCAAAGTAACTAAAAAAATATTTTTTTTTCCAAAGTAACTAAAAAAGTAACTTTTTTCCAAAGTAACTAAAAAAGTAACTTTTTTTCCAAAGTAACTAAAAAAATATTTTTTTTTCCAAAGTAACTAAAAAAATATTTTTTTTCCAAAGTAACTAAAAAAGTAACTTTTTTTCCAAAGTAACTAAAAAAAAAATTTCTTTTCCAAAGTAACTAAAAAAATATTTTTTTTTCCAAAGTAACTAAAAAAATATCTTTTTTTCCAAAGTAACTAAAAAAATATTTTTTTTTCCAAAGTAACTAAAAAAGTAACTTTTTTTCCAAAGAAACTAAAAAAAAAAAAAAATTTCCAAAGTAACTAAAAAATTTTTTTTTTTTCCAAAGTAACTAAAAAAAAATTTTTTTTTCCAAAGTAACTAAAAAAGTAACTTTTTTTCCAAAGTAACTAAAAAAGTAACTTTTTTTCCAAAGTAACTAAAAAAGTAACTTTTTTTCCAAAGTAACTAAAAAAATATTTTTTTTTCCAAAGTAACTAAAAAAGTAAATTGTTTCCAAAGTAACTAAAAAAATATTTTTTTTTCCAAAGTAACTAAAAAAATATTTTTTTTTCCAAAGTAACTAAAAAAATATTTTTTTTTCCAAAGTAACTAAAAAAATATTTTTTTTTCCAAAGTAACTAAAAAAATATTATTTTTTCCAAAGTAACTAAAAAGATATTATTTTTTCCAAAGTAACTAAAAAAATATTTTTTTTTCCAAAGTAACTAAAAAAATATATTTTTTTTCCAAAGTAACTAAAAAAATATTTTTTTTTCCAAAGTAACTAAAAAAATATTTTTTTTTCCAAAGTAACTAAAAAAATATTTTTTTTTCCAAAGTAACTAAAAAAATATTTTTTTTTCCAAAGTAACTAAAAAAATATTTTTTTTTCCAAAGTAACAAAAAAAATATTTTTTTTTCCAAAGTAACTAAAAAAATATTTTTTTTTCCAAAGTAACTAAAAAAATATTTTTTTTTCCAAAGTAACTAAAAAAATATTTTTTTTTCCAAAGTAACTAAAAAAATATTTTTTTTTCCAAAGTAACTAAAAAAATATTTTTTTTTCCAAAGTAACTAAAAAAATATTTTTTTTTCCAAAGTAACTAAAAAAATATTTTTTTTTCCAAAGTAACTAAAAAAATAATTTTTTTTCCAAAGTAACTAAAAAAATATTTTTTTTTCCAAAGTAACTAAAAAAATATTTTTTTTTCCAAAGTAACTAAAAAAATATTTTTTTTCCCAAAGTAACTAAAAAAATATTTTTTTTTCCAAAGTAACTAAAAAAATATTTTTTTTTCCAAAGTAACTAAAAAAGTAAATTTTTTTCCAAAGTAACTAAAAAAATATTTTTTTTCCAAAGTAACTAAAAAAGTAACTTTTTTTCCAAAGTAACTAAAAAAGTAACTTTTTTTCCAAAGTAACTAAAAAAATATTTTTTTTTCCAAAGTAACTAAAAAAGTAAATTTTTTTCCAAAGTAACTAAAAAAGTAACTTTTTTTCCAAAGTAACTAAAAAAGTAACTTTTTTTCCAAAGTAACTAAAAAAGTAACTTTTTTTCCAAAGTAACTAAAAAAGTAAAAAATTTTCCAAAGTAACTAAAAAAATATTTTTTTTTCCAAAGTAACTAAAAAAGTAACTTTTTTCCAAAGTAACTAAAAAAAGTAACTTTTTTTCCAAAGTAACTAAAAAAATATTTTTTTTTCCAAAGTAACTAAAAAAATATTTTTTTTCCAAAGTAACTAAAAAAGTAACTTTTTTTCCAAAGTAACTAAAAAAATATTTTTTTTCCAAAGTAACTAAAAAAGTAACTTTTTTTCCAAAGTAACTAAAAAAATATTTTTTTTTCCAAAGTAACTAAAAAAGTAACTTTTTTCCAAAGTAACTAAAAAAGTAACTTTTTTTCCAAAGTAACTAAAAAAGTAACTTTTTTTCCAAAGTAACTAAAAAAATATTTTTTTTCCAAAGTAACTAAAAAAGTAACTTTTTTTCCAAAGTAACTAAAAAAGTAACTTTTTTTCCAAAGTAACTAAAAAAGTAACTTTTTTTCCAAAGTAACTAAAAAAATATTTTTTTTTCCAAAGTAACTAAAAAAGTAACTTTTTTCCAAAGTAACTAAAAAAGTAACTTTTTTTCCAAAGTAACTAAAAAAATATTTTTTTTTCCAAAGTAACTAAAAAAATATTTTTTTTCCAAAGTAACTAAAAAAGTAACTTTTTTTCCAAAGTAACTAAAAAAATATTTTTTTTTCCAAAGTAACTAAAAAATATATTTTTTTTCCAAAGTAACTAAAAAAATATTTTTTTTTCCAAAGTAACTAAAAAAATATTTTTTTTTCCAAAGTAACTAAAAAAATATTTTTTTTTCCAAAGTAACTAAAAAAGTAACTTTTTTTCCAAAGTAACTAAAAAAGTAACTTTTTTTCCAAAGAAACTAAAAAAAAAAATTTTTTTCCAAAGTAACTAAAAAAATATTTTTTTTTCCAAAGTAACTAAAAAAAATTTTTTTTTTCCAAAGTAACTAAAAAAGTAACTTTTTTTCCAAAGTAACTAAAAAAGTAACTTTTTTTCCAAAGTAACTAAAAAAGTAACTTTTTTTCCAAAGTAACTAAAAAAATATTTTTTTTTCCAAAGTAACTAAAAAAGTAAATTGTTTCCAAAGTAACTAAAAAAATATTTTTTTTTCCAAAGTAACTAAAAAAGTAAATTGTTTCCAAAGTAACTAAAAAAATATTTTTTTTCCAAAGTAACTAAAAAAATATTTTTTTTTCCAAAGTAACTAAAAAAATATTTTTTTTTCCAAAGTAACTAAAAAAATATTTTTTTTTCCAAAGTAACTAAAAAAATATTTTTTTTTCCAAAGTAACTAAAAAAATATTTTTTTTTCCAAAGTAACTAAAAAAATATTTTTTTTTCCAAAGTAACTAAAAAAATATTTTTTTTTCCAAAGTAACTAAAAAAATATTTTTTTTTCCAAAGTAACTAAAAAAATATTTTTTTTCCAAAGTAACTAAAAAAATATATTTTTTTCCAAAGTAACTAAAAAAATATTTTTTTTTCCAAAGTAACTAAAAAAATAATTTTTTTTCCAAAGTAACTAAAAAAATATTTTTTTTTCCAAAGTAACTAAAAAAATATTTTTTTTTCCAAAGTAACTAAAAAAATATTTTTTTTCCCAAAGTAACTAAAAAAATATTTTTTTTTCCAAAGTAACTAAAAAAATATTTTTTTTTCCAAAGTAACTAAAAAAGTAAATTTTTTTCCAAAGTAACTAAAAAAATATTTTTTTTCCAAAGTAACTAAAAAAGTAACTTTTTTTCCAAAGTAACTAAAAAAGTAACTTTTTTTCCAAAGTAACTAAAAAAATATTTTTTTTTCCAAAGTAACTAAAAAAGTAAATTTTTTTCCAAAGTAACTAAAAAAGTAACTTTTTTTCCAAAGTAACTAAAAAAGTAACTTTTTTTCCAAAGTAACTAAAAAAGTAACTTTTTTTCCAAAGTAACTAAAAAAGTAAAAAATTTTCCAAAGTAACTAAAAAAATATTTTTTTTTCCAAAGTAACTAAAAAAGTAACTTTTTTCCAAAGTAACTAAAAAAAGTAACTTTTTTTCCAAAGTAACTAAAAAAATATTTTTTTTTCCAAAGTAACTAAAAAAATATTTTTTTTCCAAAGTAACTAAAAAAGTAACTTTTTTTCCAAAGTAACTAAAAAAATATTTTTTTTCCAAAGTAACTAAAAAAGTAACTTTTTTTCCAAAGTAACTAAAAAAATATTTTTTTTTCCAAAGTAACTAAAAAAGTAACTTTTTTCCAAAGTAACTAAAAAAGTAACTTTTTTTCCAAAGTAACTAAAAAAGTAACTTTTTTTCCAAAGTAACTAAAAAAATATTTTTTTTCCAAAGTAACTAAAAAAGTAACTTTTTTTCCAAAGTAACTAAAAAAGTAACTTTTTTTCCAAAGTAACTAAAAAAGTAACTTTTTTTCCAAAGTAACTAAAAAAATATTTTTTTTTCCAAAGTAACTAAAAAAGTAACTTTTTTCCAAAGTAACTAAAAAAGTAACTTTTTTTCCAAAGTAACTAAAAAAATATTTTTTTTTCCAAAGTAACTAAAAAAATATTTTTTTTCCAAAGTAACTAAAAAAGTAACTTTTTTTCCAAAGTAACTAAAAAAATATTTTTTTTTCCAAAGTAACTAAAAAATATATTTTTTTTCCAAAGTAACTAAAAAAATATTTTTTTTTCCAAAGTAACTAAAAAAATATTTTTTTTTCCAAAGTAACTAAAAAAATATTTTTTTTTCCAAAGTAACTAAAAAAGTAACTTTTTTTCCAAAGTAACTAAAAAAGTAACTTTTTTTCCAAAGAAACTAAAAAAAAAAATTTTTTTCCAAAGTAACTAAAAAAATATTTTTTTTTCCAAAGTAACTAAAAAAAATTTTTTTTTTCCAAAGTAACTAAAAAAGTAACTTTTTTTCCAAAGTAACTAAAAAAGTAACTTTTTTTCCAAAGTAACTAAAAAAGTAACTTTTTTTCCAAAGTAACTAAAAAAATATTTTTTTTTCCAAAGTAACTAAAAAAGTAAATTGTTTCCAAAGTAACTAAAAAAATATTTTTTTTTCCAAAGTAACTAAAAAAGTAAATTGTTTCCAAAGTAACTAAAAAAATATTTTTTTTCCAAAGTAACTAAAAAAATATTTTTTTTTCCAAAGTAACTAAAAAAATATTTTTTTTTCCAAAGTAACTAAAAAAATATTTTTTTTTCCAAAGTAACTAAAAAAATATTTTTTTTTCCAAAGTAACTAAAAAAATATTTTTTTTTCCAAAGTAACTAAAAAAATATTTTTTTTTCCAAAGTAACTAAAAAAATATTTTTTTTTCCAAAGTAACTAAAAAAATATTTTTTTTTCCAAAGTAACTAAAAAAATATTTTTTTTTCCAAAGTAACTAAAAAAATATATTTTTTTCCAAAGTAACTAAAAAAATATTTTTTTTTCCAAAGTAACTAAAAAAATATTTTTTTTTCCAAAGTAACTAAAAAAATATTTTTTTTTCCAAAGTAACTAAAAAAATATTTTTTTTTCCAAAGTAACTAAAAAAATATTTTTTTTTCCAAAGTAACAAAAAAAATATTTTTTTTTCCAAAGTAACAAAAAAAATATTTTTTTTTCCAAAGTAACTAAAAAAATATTTTTTTTTCCAAAGTAACTAAAAAAATATTTTTTTTTCCAAAGTAACTAAAAAAATATTTTTTTTTCCAAAGTAACTAAAAAAATATTTTTTTTTCCAAAGTAACTAAAAAAATATTTTTTTTTCCAAAGTAACTAAAAAAATATTTTTTTTTCCAAAGTAACTAAAAAAATATTTTTTTTTCCAAAGTAACTAAAAAAATATTTTTTTTTCCAAAGTAACTAAAAAAATATTTTTTTTTCCAAAGTAACTAAAAAAATATTTTTTTTTCCAAAGTAACTAAAAAAATATTTTTTTTTCCAAAGTAACTAAAAAAATATTTTTTTTTCCAAAGTAACTAAAAAAATATTTTTTTTTCCAAAGTAACTAAAAAAATATTTTTTTTTCCAAAGTAACTAAAAAAGTAAATTTTTTTCCAAAGTAACTAAAAAAATATTTTTTTTCCAAAGTAACTAAAAAAGTAACTTTTTTTCCAAAGTAACTAAAAAAGTAACTTTTTTTCCAAAGTAACTAAAAAAATATTTTTTTTTCCAAAGTAACTAAAAAAGTAAATTTTTTTCCAAAGTAACTAAAAAAGTAACTTTTTTTCCAAAGTAACTAAAAAAGTAACTTTTTTTCCAAAGTAACTAAAAAAGTAACTTTTTTTCCAAAGTAACTAAAAAAGTAACTTTTTTTCCAAAGTAACTAAAAAAATATTTTTTTTTCCAAAGTAACTAAAAAAGTAACTTTTTTCCAAAGTAACTAAAAAAGTAACTTTTTTTCCAAAGTAACTAAAAAAATATTTTTTTTTCCAAAGTAACTAAAAAAATATTTTTTTTCCAAAGTAACTAAAAAAGTAACTTTTTTTCCAAAGTAACTAAAAAAAAAAATTCTTTTCCAAAGTAACAAAAAAAATATTTTTTTTTCCAAAGTAACTAAAAAAATATTTTTTTTTCCAAAGTAACTAAAAAAGTAACTTTTTTTCCAAAGTAACTAAAAAAATATTTTTTTTTCCAAAGTAACTAAAAAAGTAACTTTTTTTCCAAAGAAACTAAAAAAATATTTTTTTTTCCAAAGTAACTAAAAAAATATTTTTTTTCCAAAGTAACTAAAAAAGTAACTTTTTTTCCAAAGTAACTAAAAAAATATTTTTTTTTCCAAAGTAACTAAAAAAGTAACTTTTTTTCCAAAGTAACTAAAAAAATATTTTTTTTCCAAAGTAACTAAAAAAAGTAAATTTTTTCCAAAGTAACTAAAAAAATATTTTTTTTTCCAAAGTAACTAAAAAAATATTTTTTTTTCCAAAGTAACTAAAAAAATATTTTTTTTTCCAAAGTAACTAAAAAAATATTTTTTTTTCCAAAGTAACTAAAAAAGTAACTTTTTTTCCAAAGTAACTAAAAAAGTAACTTTTTTTCCAAAGAAACTAAAAAAATATTTTTTTTTCCAAAGTAACTAAAAAAATATTTTTTTTCCAAAGTAACTAAAAAAGTAACTTTTTTTCCAAAGTAACTAAAAAAGTAACTTTTTTTCCAAAGTAACTAAAAAAATATTTTTTTTTCCAAAGTAACTAAAAAAGTTACTTTTTTTCCAAAGTAACTAAAAAAATATTTTTTTTCCAAAGTAACTAAAAAAATATTTTTTTTCCAAAGTAACTAAAAAAGTAAATTTTTTTCCAAAGTAACTAAAAAAGTAACTTTTTTTCCAAAGTAACTAAAAAAGTAACTTTTTTTCCAAAGTAACTAAAAAAGTAACTTTTTTTCCAAAGTAACTAAAAAAGTAAATTTTTTTCCAAAGTAACTAAAAAAATATTTTTTTTTCCAAAGTAACTAAAAAAGTAACTTTTTTCCAAAGTAACTAAAAAAGTAACTTTTTTTCCAAAGTAACTAAAAAAATATTTTTTTTTCCAAAGTAACTAAAAAAATATTTTTTTTCCAAAGTAACTAAAAAAGTAACTTTTTTTCCAAAGTAACTAAAAAAATATTTTTTTTTCCAAAGTAACTAAAAAAAAAAAAAATTTTCCAAAGTAACTAAAAAAATATTTTTTTTTCCAAAGTAACTAAAAAAGTAACTTTTTTTCCAAAGTAACTAAAAAAGTAACTTTTTTCCCAAAGAAACTAAAAAAAAATTTTTTTTTCCAAAGTAACTAAAAAAATATATATTTTTTTCCAAAGTAACAAAAAAAAATTTTTTTTTCCAAAGTAACTAAAAAAGTAACTTTTTTTCCAAAGTAACTAAAAAAGTAACTTTTTTTCCAAAGTAACTAAAAAAGTAACTTTTTTTCCAAAGTAACTAAAAAAGTAACTTTTTTTCCAAAGTAACTAAAAAAATATCTTTTTTTCCAAAGTAACTAAAAAAATATTTTTTTTTCCAAAGTAACTAAAAAAATATTTTTTTTCCAAAGTAACTAAAAAAATATTTTTTTTTCCAAAGTAACTAAAAAAGTAACTTTTTTTCCAAAGTAACTAAAAAAGTAACTTTTTTTCCAAAGTAACTAAAAAAGTAACTTTTTTCCAAAGTAACTAAAAAAATATTTTTTTTTCCAAAGTAACTAAAAAAGTAAATTGTTTCCAAAGTAACTAAAAAAGTAACTTTTTTTCCAAAGTAACTAAAAAAGTAACTTTTTTTCCAAAGTAACTAAAAAAGTAACTTTTTTTCCAAAGTAACTAAAAAAATATTTTTTTTTCCAAAGTAACTAAAAAAATATTTTTTTTTCCAAAGTAACTAAAAAAATATTTTTTTTTCCAAAGTAACTAAAAAAGTAACTTTTTTTCCAAAGTAACTAAAAAAGTAACTTTTTTCCCAAAGAAACTAAAAAAAAAATTTTTTTTCCAAAGTAACTAAAAAAATATTTTTTTTTCCAAAGTAACTAAAAAATTTTTTTTTTTTCCAAAGTAACTAAAAAAGTAACTTTTTTTCCAAAGTAACTAAAAAAGTAACTTTTTTTCCAAAGTAACTAAAAAAATATTTTTTTTCCAAAGTAACTAAAAAAGTAACTTTTTTTCCAAAGTAACTAAAAAAATATTTTTTTTTCCAAAGTAACTAAAAAAATATTTTTTTTTCCAAAGTAACTAAAAAAATATTTTTTTTCCAAAGTAACTAAAAAAATATTTTTTTTTCCAAAGTAACTAAAAAAGTAACTTTTTTTCCAAAGTAACTAAAAAAGTAACTTTTTTTCCAAAGTAACTAAAAAAGTAACTTTTTTTCCAAAGTAACTAAAAAAATATTTTTTTTTCCAAAGTAACTAAAAAAATATTTTTTTTTCCAAAGTAACTAAAAAAATATTTTTTTTTCCAAAGTAACTAAAAAAGTAACTTTTTTTCCAAAGTAACTAAAAAAATATTTTTTTTTCCAAAGTAACTAAAAAAGTAACTTTTTTTCCAAAGTAACTAAAAAAATATTTTTTTTTCCAAAGTAACTAAAAAAGTAAATTTTTTCCAAAGTAACTAAAAAAATATTTTTTTTTCCAAAGTAACTAAAAAAATATTTTTTTTTCCAAAGTAACTAAAAAAATATTTTTTTTCCAAAGTAACTAAAAAAGTAACTTTTTTTCCAAAGTAACTAAAAAAATATTTTTTTTTCCAAAGTAACTAAAAAAATATTTTTTTTTCCAAAGTAACTAAAAAAATATTTTTTTTTCCAAAGTAACTAAAAAAAATTTTTTTTTCCAAAGTAACTAAAAAAATATTTTTTTTTCCAAAGTAACTAAAAAAATATTTTTTTTTCCAAAGTAACTAAAAAAATATTTTTTTTTCCAAAGTAACTAAAAAAATATTTTTTTTTCCAAAGTAACTAAAAAAATATTTTTTTTTCCAAAGTAACTAAAAAAATATTTTTTTTTCCAAAGTAACTAAAAAAATATTTTTTTTTCCAAAGTAACTAAAAAAATATTTTTTTTTCCAAAGTAACTAAAAAAATATTTTTTTTTCCAAAGTAACTAAAAAAGTAAATTTTTTTCCAAAGTAACTAAAAAAATATTTTTTTTCCAAAGTAACTAAAAAAGTAACTTTTTTTCCAAAGTAACTAAAAAAGTAACTTTTTTTCCAAAGTAACTAAAAAAATATTTTTTTTTCCAAAGTAACTAAAAAAGTAAATTTTTTTCCAAAGTAACTAAAAAAGTAACTTTTTTTCCAAAGTAACTAAAAAAGTAACTTTTTTTCCAAAGTAACTAAAAAAGTAACTTTTTTTCCAAAGTAACTAAAAAAGTAACTTTTTTTCCAAAGTAACTAAAAAAATATTTTTTTTTCCAAAGTAACTAAAAAAGTAACTTTTTTCCAAAGTAACTAAAAAAGTAACTTTTTTTCCAAAGTAACTAAAAAAATATTTTTTTTTCCAAAGTAACTAAAAAAATATTTTTTTTCCAAAGTAACTAAAAAAGTAACTTTTTTTCCAAAGTAACTAAAAAAAAAATTTCTTTTCCAAAGTAACTAAAAAAATATTTTTTTTTCCAAAGTAACTAAAAAAATATCTTTTTTTCCAAAGTAACTAAAAAAATATTTTTTTTTCCAAAGTAACTAAAAAAGTAACTTTTTTTCCAAAGAAACTAAAAAAAAAAAAAAAATTCCAAAGTAACTAAAAAATTTTTTTTTTTTCCAAAGTAACTAAAAAAAAATTTTTTTTTCCAAAGTAACTAAAAAAGTAACTTTTTTTCCAAAGTAACTAAAAAAGTAACTTTTTTTCCAAAGTAACTAAAAAAGTAACTTTTTTTCCAAAGTAACTAAAAAAATATTTTTTTTTCCAAAGTAACTAAAAAAGTAAATTGTTTCCAAAGTAACTAAAAAAATATTTTTTTTTCCAAAGTAACTAAAAAAATATTTTTTTTTCCAAAGTAACTAAAAAAATATTTTTTTTTCCAAAGTAACTAAAAAAATATTTTTTTTTCCAAAGTAACTAAAAAAATATTATTTTTTCCAAAGTAACTAAAAAGATATTATTTTTTCCAAAGTAACTAAAAAAATATTTTTTTTTCCAAAGTAACTAAAAAAATATATTTTTTTTCCAAAGTAACTAAAAAAATATTTTTTTTTCCAAAGTAACTAAAAAAATATTTTTTTTTCCAAAGTAACTAAAAAAATATTTTTTTTTCCAAAGTAACTAAAAAAATATTTTTTTTTCCAAAGTAACTAAAAAAATATTTTTTTTTCCAAAGTAACAAAAAAAATATTTTTTTTTCCAAAGTAACTAAAAAAATATTTTTTTTTCCAAAGTAACTAAAAAAATATTTTTTTTTCCAAAGTAACTAAAAAAATATTTTTTTTTCCAAAGTAACTAAAAAAATATTTTTTTTTCCAAAGTAACTAAAAAAATATTTTTTTTTCCAAAGTAACTAAAAAAATATTTTTTTTTCCAAAGTAACTAAAAAAATATTTTTTTTTCCAAAGTAACTAAAAAAATAATTTTTTTTCCAAAGTAACTAAAAAAATATTTTTTTTTCCAAAGTAACTAAAAAAATATTTTTTTTTCCAAAGTAACTAAAAAAATATTTTTTTTCCCAAAGTAACTAAAAAAATATTTTTTTTTCCAAAGTAACTAAAAAAATATTTTTTTTTCCAAAGTAACTAAAAAAGTAAATTTTTTTCCAAAGTAACTAAAAAAATATTTTTTTTCCAAAGTAACTAAAAAAGTAACTTTTTTTCCAAAGTAACTAAAAAAGTAACTTTTTTTCCAAAGTAACTAAAAAAATATTTTTTTTTCCAAAGTAACTAAAAAAGTAAATTTTTTTCCAAAGTAACTAAAAAAGTAACTTTTTTTCCAAAGTAACTAAAAAAGTAACTTTTTTTCCAAAGTAACTAAAAAAGTAACTTTTTTTCCAAAGTAACTAAAAAAGTAAAATTTTTTCCAAAGTAACTAAAAAAATATTTTTTTTTCCAAAGTAACTAAAAAAGTAACTTTTTTCCAAAGTAACTAAAAAAAGTAACTTTTTTTCCAAAGTAACTAAAAAAATATTTTTTTTTCCAAAGTAACTAAAAAAATATTTTTTTTCCAAAGTAACTAAAAAAGTAACTTTTTTTCCAAAGTAACTAAAAAAATATTTTTTTTCCAAAGTAACTAAAAAAGTAACTTTTTTTCCAAAGTAACTAAAAAAATATTTTTTTTTCCAAAGTAACTAAAAAAGTAACTTTTTTCCAAAGTAACTAAAAAAGTAACTTTTTTTCCAAAGTAACTAAAAAAGTAACTTTTTTTCCAAAGTAACTAAAAAAATATTTTTTTTCCAAAGTAACTAAAAAAGTAACTTTTTTTCCAAAGTAACTAAAAAAGTAACTTTTTTTCCAAAGTAACTAAAAAAGTAACTTTTTTTCCAAAGTAACTAAAAAAATATTTTTTTTTCCAAAGTAACTAAAAAAGTAACTTTTTTCCAAAGTAACTAAAAAAGTAACTTTTTTTCCAAAGTAACTAAAAAAATATTTTTTTTTCCAAAGTAACTAAAAAAATATTTTTTTTCCAAAGTAACTAAAAAAGTAACTTTTTTTCCAAAGTAACTAAAAAAATATTTTTTTTTCCAAAGTAACTAAAAAAAATATTTTTTTTCCAAAGTAACTAAAAAAATATTTTTTTTTCCAAAGTAACTAAAAAAATATTTTTTTTTCCAAAGTAACTAAAAAAATATTTTTTTTTCCAAAGTAACTAAAAAAGTAACTTTTTTTCCAAAGTAACTAAAAAAGTAACTTTTTTTCCAAAGAAACTAAAAAAAAAAATTTTTTTCCAAAGTAACTAAAAAAATATTTTTTTTTCCAAAGTAACTAAAAAAAATTTTTTTTTTCCAAAGTAACTAAAAAAGTAACTTTTTTTCCAAAGTAACTAAAAAAGTAACTTTTTTTCCAAAGTAACTAAAAAAGTAACTTTTTTTCCAAAGTAACTAAAAAAATATTTTTTTTTCCAAAGTAACTAAAAAAGTAAATTGTTTCCAAAGTAACTAAAAAAATATTTTTTTTTCCAAAGTAACTAAAAAAGTAAATTGTTTCCAAAGTAACTAAAAAAATATTTTTTTTCCAAAGTAACTAAAAAAATATTTTTTTTTCCAAAGTAACTAAAAAAATATTTTTTTTTCCAAAGTAACTAAAAAAATATATTTTTTTCCAAAGTAACTAAAAAAATATTTTTTTTTCCAAAGTAACTAAAAAAATATTTTTTTTTCCAAAGTAACTAAAAAAATATTTTTTTTTCCAAAGTAACTAAAAAAATATTTTTTTTTCCAAAGTAACTAAAAAAATATTTTTTTTTCCAAAGTAACTAAAAAAATATTTTTTTTTCCAAAGTAACTAAAAAAATATATTTTTTTCCAAAGTAACTAAAAAAATATTTTTTTTTCCAAAGTAACTAAAAAAATATTTTTTTTTCCAAAGTAACTAAAAAAATATTTTTTTTTCCAAAGTAACTAAAAAAATATTTTTTTTTCCAAAGTAACTAAAAAAATATTTTTTTTTCCAAAGTAACAAAAAAAATATTTTTTTTTCCAAAGTAACAAAAAAAATATTTTTTTTTCCAAAGTAACTAAAAAAATATTTTTTTTTCCAAAGTAACTAAAAAAATATTTTTTTTTCCAAAGTAACTAAAAAAATATTTTTTTTTCCAAAGTAACTAAAAAAATATTTTTTTTTGCAAAGTAACTAAAAAAATATTTTTTTTTCCAAAGTAACTAAAAAAATATTTTTTTTTCCAAAGTAACTAAAAAAATATTTTTTTTTCCAAAGTAACTAAAAAAATATTTTTTTTTCCAAAGTAACTAAAAAAATATTTTTTTTTCCAAAGTAACTAAAAAAATATTTTTTTTTCCAAAGTAACTAAAAAAATATTTTTTTTTCCAAAGTAACTAAAAAAATATTTTTTTTTCCAAAGTAACTAAAAAAATATTTTTTTTTCCAAAGTAACTAAAAAAATATTTTTTTTTCCAAAGTAACTAAAAAAGTAAATTTTTTTCCAAAGTAACTAAAAAAATATTTTTTTTCCAAAGTAACTAAAAAAGTAACTTTTTTTCCAAAGTAACTAAAAAAGTAACTTTTTTTCCAAAGTAACTAAAAAAATATTTTTTTTTCCAAAGTAACTAAAAAAGTAAATTTTTTTCCAAAGTAACTAAAAAAGTAACTTTTTTTCCAAAGTAACTAAAAAAGTAACTTTTTTTCCAAAGTAACTAAAAAAGTAACTTTTTTTCCAAAGTAACTAAAAAAGTAACTTTTTTTCCAAAGTAACTAAAAAAATATTTTTTTTTCCAAAGTAACTAAAAAAGTAACTTTTTTCCAAAGTAACTAAAAAAGTAACTTTTTTTCCAAAGTAACTAAAAAAATATTTTTTTTTCCAAAGTAACTAAAAAAATATTTTTTTTCCAAAGTAACTAAAAAAGTAACTTTTTTTCCAAAGTAACTAAAAAAAAAAATTCTTTTCCAAAGTAACTAAAAAAATATTTTTTTTTCCAAAGTAACTAAAAAAATATCTTTTTTTCCAAAGTAACTAAAAAAATATTTTTTTTTCCAAAGTAACTAAAAAAGTAACTTTTTTTCCAAAGTAACTAAAAAAGTAACTTTTTTTCCAAAGAAACTAAAAAAAAATTTTTTTTTCCAAAGTAACTAAAAAAATTTTTTTTTTTCCAAAGTAACTAAAAAATTTTTTTTTTTTCCAAAGTAACTAAAAAAGTAACTTTTTTCCAAAGTAACTAAAAAAGTAACTTTTTTTCCAAAGTAACTAAAAAAGTAACTTTTTTTCCAAAGTAACTAAAAAAATATTTTTTTTTCCAAAGTAACTAAAAAAGTAAATTGTTTCCAAAGTAACTAAAAAAATATTTTTTTTTCCAAAGTAACTAAAAAAATATTTTTTTTCCAAAGTAACTAAAAAAATATATTTTTTTCCAAAGTAACTAAAAAAATATTTTTTTTTCCAAAGTAACTAAAAAAATATTTTTTTTTCCAAAGTAACTAAAAAAATATTTTTTTTTCCAAAGTAACTAAAAAAATATTTTTTTTTCCAAAGTAACTAAAAAAATATTTTTTTTTCCAAAGTAACTAAAAAAATATTTTTTTTCCAAAGTAACTAAAAAAATATTTTTTTTTCCAAAGTAACTAAAAAAATATATTTTTTTCCAAAGTAACTAAAAAAATATTTTTTTTTCCAAAGTAACTAAAAAAATATTTTTTTTTCCAAAGTAACTAAAAAAATATTTTTTTTTCCAAAGTAACTAAAAAAATATTTTTTTTCCAAAGTAACTAAAAAAATATTTTTTTTTCCAAAGTAACTAAAAAAATATTTTTTTTTCCAAAGTAACTAAAAAAGTAAATTTTTTTCCAAAGTAACTAAAAAAGTAACTTTTTTTCCAAAGTAACTAAAAAAGTAACTTTTTTTCCAAAGTAACTAAAAAAGTAACTTTTTTTCCAAAGTAACTAAAAAAGTAAATTTTTTTCCAAAGTAACTAAAAAAATATTTTTTTTTCCAAAGTAACTAAAAAAGTAACTTTTTTCCAAAGTAACTAAAAAAGTAACTTTTTTTCCAAAGTAACTAAAAAAATATTTTTTTTTCCAAAGTAACTAAAAAAATATTTTTTTTCCAAAGTAACTAAAAAAGTAACTTTTTTTCCAAAGTAACTAAAAAAATATTTTTTTTCCAAAGTAACTAAAAAAGTAACTTTTTTTTCCAAAGTAACTAAAAAAATATTTTTTTTTCCAAAGTAACTAAAAAAGTAACTTTTTTCCAAAGTAACTAAAAAAGTAACTTTTTTTCCAAAGTAACTAAAAAAGTAACTTTTTTTCCAAAGTAACTAAAAAAATATTTTTTTTCCCAAAGTAACTAAAAAAGTAACTTTTTTTCCAAAGTAACTAAAAAAGTAACTTTTTTTCCAAAGTAACTAAAAAAATATTTTTTTTTCCAAAGTAACTAAAAAATATATTTTTTTTCCAAAGTAACTAAAAAAATATTTTTTTTCCAAAGTAACTAAAAAAATATTTTTTTTTCCAAAGTAACTAAAAAAATATTTTTTTTTCCAAAGTAACTAAAAAAGTAACTTTTTTTCCAAAGTAACTAAAAAAGTAACTTTTTTCCAAAGTAACTAAAAAAAGTAACTTTTTTTCCAAAGTAACTAAAAAAATATTTTTTTTTCCAAAGTAACTAAAAAAATATTTTTTTCCAAAGTAACTAAAAAAGTAACTTTTTTTCCAAAGTAACTAAAAAAATATTTTTTTTCCAAAGTAACTAAAAAAGTAACTTTTTTTTCCAAAGTAACTAAAAAAATATTTTTTTTTCCAAAGTAACTAAAAAAGTAACTTTTTTCCAAAGTAACTAAAAAAGTAACTTTTTTTCCAAAGTAACTAAAAAAGTAACTTTTTTTCCAAAGTAACTAAAAAAATATTTTTTTTTCCAAAGTAACTAAAAAAGTAACTTTTTTTCCAAAGTAACTAAAAAAGTAACTTTTTTTCCAAAGTAACTAAAAAAGTAACTTTTTTTCCAAAGTAACTAAAAAAATATTTTTTTTTCCAAAGTAACTAAAAAAGTAACTTTTTTCCAAAGTAACTAAAAAAGTAACTTTTTTTCCAAAGTAACTAAAAAAATATTTTTTTTTCCAAAGTAACTAAAAAAATATTTTTTTTCCAAAGTAACTAAAAAAGTAACTTTTTTTCCAAAGTAACTAAAAAAATATTTTTTTTTCCAAAGTAACTAAAAAAAATATTTTTTTTCCAAAGTAACTAAAAAAATATTTTTTTTCCAAAGTAACTAAAAAAATATTTTTTTTTCCAAAGTAACTAAAAAAATATTTTTTTTTCCAAAGTAACTAAAAAAGTAACTTTTTTTCCAAAGTAACTAAAAAAATATTTTTTTTTCCAAAGTAACTAAAAAAATATTTTTTTTTCCAAAGTAACTAAAAAAATATTTTTTTTTCCAAAGTAACTAAAAAAGTAAATTTTTTTCCAAAGTAACTAAAAAAATATTTTTTTTTCCAAAGTAACTAAAAAAGTAACTTTTTTTCCAAAGTAACTAAAAAAGTAACTTTTTTTCCAAAGTAACTAAAAAAATATTTTTTTTTCCAAAGTAACTAAAAAAGTAAATTTTTTTCCAAAGTAACTAAAAAAGTAACTTTTTTTCCAAAGTAACTAAAAAAGTAACTTTTTTTCCAAAGTAACTAAAAAAGTAACTTTTTTTCCAAAGTAACTAAAAAAGTAACTTTTTTTCCAAAGTAACTAAAAAAATATTTTTTTTTCCAAAGTAACTAAAAAAGTAACTTTTTTCCAAAGTAACTAAAAAAGTAACTTTTTTTCCAAAGTAACTAAAAAAATATTTTTTTTTCCAAAGTAACTAAAAAAATATCTTTTTTTCCAAAGTAACTAAAAAAATATTTTTTTTTCCAAAGTAACTAAAAAAGTAACTTTTTTTCCAAAGTAACTAAAAAAGTAACTTTTTTTCCAAAGAAACTAAAAAAAAAATTTTTTTTCCAAAGTAACTAAAAAAATTTTTTTTTTTCCAAAGTAACTAAAAAATTTTTTTTTTTTCCAAAGTAACTAAAAAAGTAACTTTTTTTCCAAAGTAACTAAAAAAGTAACTTTTTTTCCAAAGTAACTAAAAAAGTAACTTTTTTTCCAAAGTAACTAAAAAAATATTTTTTTTTCCAAAGTAACTAAAAAAGTAAATTGTTTCCAAAATAACTAAAAAAATATTTTTTTTTCCAAAGTAACTAAAAAAATATTTTTTTTTCCAAAGTAACTAAAAAAATATATTTTTTTCCAAAGTAACTAAAAAAATATTTTTTTTTCCAAAGTAACTAAAAAAATATTTTTTTTTCCAAAGTAACTAAAAAAATATTTTTTTTTCCAAAGTAACTAAAAAAATATTTTTTTTTCCAAAGTAACTAAAAAAAAATTTTTTTTTCCAAAGTAACTAAAAAAATATATTTTTTTCCAAAGTAACTAAAAAAATATTTTTTTTTCCAAAGTAACTAAAAAAATATTTTTTTTTCCAAAGTAACTAAAAAAATATTTTTTTTTCCAAAGTAACTAAAAAAATATTTTTTTTTCCAAAGTAACTAAAAAAATATTTTTTTTTCCAAAGTAACTAAAAAAATATTTTTTTTCCAAAGTAACTAAAAAAATATTTTTTTTTCCAAAGTAACTAAAAAAATATTTTTTTTTCCAAAGTAACTAAAAAAGTAAATTTTTTTCCAAAGTAACTAAAAAAGTAAATTTTTTTCCAAAGTAACTAAAAAAGTAACTTTTTTTCCAAAGTAACTAAAAAAGTAACTTTTTTTCCAAAGTAACTAAAAAAGTAAATTTTTTTCCAAAGTAACTAAAAAAATATTTTTTTTTCCAAAGTAACTAAAAAAGTAACTTTTTTCCAAAGTAACTAAAAAAAGTAACTTTTTTTCCAAAGTAACTAAAAAATTTTTTTTTTTTCCAAAGTAACTAAAAAAATATTTTTTTTCCAAAGTAACTAAAAAAGTAACTTTTTTTCCAAAGTAACTAAAAAAATATTTTTTTTCCAAAGTAACTAAAAAAGTAACTTTTTTTTCCAAAGTAACTAAAAAAATATTTTTTTTTCCAAAGTAACTAAAAAAGTAACTTTTTTCCAAAGTAACTAAAAAAGTAACTTTTTTTCCAAGGTAACTAAAAAAGTAACTTTTTTTCCAAAGTAACTAAAAAAATATTTTTTTTTCCAAAGTAACTAAAAAAGTAACTTTTTTTCCAAAGTAACTAAAAAAGTAACTTTTTTTCCAAAGTAACTAAAAAAGTAACTTTTTTTCCAAAGTAACTAAAAAAATATTTTTTTTTCCAAAGTAACTAAAAAAGTAACTTTTTTCCAAAGTAACTAAAAAAGTAACTTTTTTTCCAAAGTAACTAAAAAAATATTTTTTTTTCCAAAGTAACTAAAAAAATATTTTTTTTCCAAAGTAACTAAAAAAGTAACTTTTTTTCCAAAGTAACTAAAAAAATATTTTTTTTTCCAAAGTAACTAAAAAATATATTTTTTTTCCAAAGTAACTAAAAAAATATTTTTTTTCCAAAGTAACTAAAAAAATATTTTTTTTTCCAAAGTAACTAAAAAAATATTTTTTTTTCCAAAGTAACTAAAAAAGTAACTTTTTTTCCAAAGTAACTAAAAAAGTAACTTTTTTTCCAAAGAAACTAAAAAAAAAAAATTTTTTCCAAAGTAACTAAAAAAATATTTTTTTTTCCAAAGTAACTAAAAAAATTTTTTTTTTTCCAAAGTAACTAAAAAAGTAACTTTTTTTCCAAAGTAACTAAAAAAGTAACTTTTTTTCCAAAGTAACTAAAAAAGTAACTTTTTTTCCAAAGTAACTAAAAAAATATTTTTTTTTCCAAAGTAACTAAAAAAGTAAATTGTTTCCAAAGTAACTAAAAAAATATTTTTTTTCCAAAGTAACTAAAAAAAAATTTTTTTTTCCAAAGTAACTAAAAAAAAATTTTTTTTTCCAAAGTAACTAAAAAAATATTTTTTTTTCCAAAGTAACTAAAAAAATATTTTTTTTTCCAAAGTAACTAAAAAAATATTTTTTTTTCCAAAGTAACTAAAAAAATATTTTTTTTTCCAAAGTAACTAAAAAAATTTTTTTTTTTCCAAAGTAACTAAAAAAATATTTTTTTTTCCAAAGTAACTAAAAAAATATTTTTTTTTCCAAAGTAACTAAAAAAATATTTTTTTTTCCAAAGTAACTAAAAAAATATTTTTTTTTCCAAAGTAACTAAAAAAATATTTTTTTTTCCAAAGTAACTAAAAAATTTTTTTTTTTTCCAAAGTAACTAAAAAAATATTTTTTTTTCCAAAGTAACTAAAAAAATATTTTTTTTTCCAAAGTAACAAAAAAAATATTTTTTTTTCCAAAGTAACTAAAAAAATATTTTTTTTTCCAAAGTAACTAAAAAAATATTTTTTTTTCCAAAGTAACTAAAAAAATATTTTTTTTTCCAAAGTAACTAAAAAAAAATTTTTTTTTCCAAAGTAACTAAAAAAATATTTTTTTTTCCAAAGTAACTAAAAAAATATTTTTTTTTCCAAAGTAACTAAAAAAATATTTTTTTTTCCAAAGTAACTAAAAAAATATTTTTTTTTCCAAAGTAACTAAAAAAATATTTTTTTTTCCAAAGTAACTAAAAAAATATTTTTTTTTCCAAAGTAACTAAAAAAATATTTTTTTTTCCAAAGTAACTAAAAAAATATTTTTTTTTCCAAAGTAACTAAAAAAGTAAAATTTTTTCCAAAGTAACTAAAAAAATATTTTTTTTCCAAAGTAACTAAAAAAGTAACTTTTTTTCCAAAGTAACTAAAAAAGTAACTTTTTTTCCAAAGTAACTAAAAAAATATTTTTTTTTCCAAAGTAACTAAAAAAGTAAATTTTTTTCCAAAGTAACTAAAAAAGTAACTTTTTTTCCAAAGTAACTAAAAAAGTAACTTTTTTTCCAAAGTAACTAAAAAAGTAACTTTTTTTCCAAAGTAACTAAAAAAGTAACTTTTTTTCCAAAGTAACTAAAAAAATATTTTTTTCCCAAAGTAACTAAAAAAGTAACTTTTTTCCAAAGTAACTAAAAAAGTAACTTTTTTTCCAAAGTAACTAAAAGAATATTTTTTTTTCCAAAGTAACTAAAAAAATATTTTTTTTCCATAGTAACTAAAAAAGTAACTTTTTTTCCAAAGTAACTAAAAAAAAAATTTTTTTTCCAAAGTAACTAAAAAAATATTTTTTTTTCCAAAGTAACTAAAAAAATATTTTTTTTTCCAAAGTAACTAAAAAAATATTTTTTTTTCCAAAGTAACTAAAAAAGTAACTTTTTTTCCAAAGTAACTAAAAAAGTAACTTTTTTTCCAAAGAAACTAAAAAAAAAATTTTTTTTTCCAAAGTAACTAAAAAATTTTTTTTTTTTCCAAAGGAACTAAAAATTTTTTTTTTTTCCAAAGTAACTAAAAAAGTAACTTTTTTTCCAAAGTAACTAAAAAAGTAACTTTTTTTCCAAAGTAACTAAAAAAGTAACTTTTTTTCCAAAGTAACTAAAAAAGTAAATTGTTTCCAAAGTAACTAAAAAAATATTTTTTTTCCAAAGTAACTAAAAAAATATTTTTTTTTCCAAAGTAACTAAAAAAATATTTTTTTTTCCAAAGTAACTAAAAAAATATTTTTTTTTCCAAAGTAACTAAAAAAATATTTTTTTTTCCAAAGTAACTAAAAAAATATTTTTTTTTCCAAAGTAACTAAAAAAATATTTTTTTTTCCAAAGTAACTAAAAAAATATTTTTTTTTCCAAAGTAACTAAAAAAATATTTTTTTTTCCAAAGTAACTAAAAAAATATTTTTTTTTCCAAAGTAACTAAAAAAATATTTTTTTTTCCAAAGTAACTAAAAAAATATTTTTTTTTCCAAAGTAACTAAAAAAGTAAATTTTTTTCCAAAGTAACTAAAAAAGTAACTTTTTTTCCAAAGTAACTAAAAAAGTAACTTTTTTTCCAAAGTAACTAAAAAAGTAAAATTTTTTCCAAAGTAACTAAAAAAATATTTTTTTTTCCAAAGTAACTAAAAAAGTAACTTTTTTCCAAAGTAACTAAAAAAAGTAACTTTTTTTCCAAAGTAACTAAAAAAATATTTTTTTTTCCAAAGTAACTAAAAAAATATTTTTTTTTCCAAAGTAACTAAAAAAGTAACTTTTTTTCCAAAGTAACTAAACAAATATTTTTTTTCCAAAGTAACTAAAAAAGTAACTTTTTTTCCAAAGTAACTAAAAAAATATTTTTTTTTCCAAAGTAACTAAAAAAGTAACTTTTTTCCAAAGTAACTAAAAAAGTAACTTTTTTTCCAAAGTAACTAAAAAAATATTTTTTTTTCCAAAGTAACTAAAAAAGTAACTTTTTTCCAAAGTAACTAAAAAAGTAACTTTTTTTCCAAAGTAACTAAAAAAATATTTTTTTTTCCAAAGTAACTAAAAAAATATTTTTTTTTCCAAAGTAACTAAAAAAGTAACTTTTTTTCCAAAGTAACTAAAAAAATATTTTTTTTCCAAAGTAACTAAAAAAGTAACTTTTTTTCCAAAGTAACTAAAAAAATATTTTTTTTTCCAAAGTAACTAAAAAAGTAACTTTTTTCCAAAGTAACTAAAAAAGTAACTTTTTTTCCAAAGTAACTAAAAAAATATTTTTTTTTCCAAAGTAACTAAAAAAGTAACTTTTTTCCAAAGTAACTAAAAAAGTAACTTTTTTTCCAAAGTAACTAAAAAAATATTTTTTTTTCCAAAGTAACTAAAAAAGTAACTTTTTTTCCAAAGTAACTAAAAAAGTAACTTTTTTTCCAAAGTAACTAAAAAAGTAACTTTTTTTCCAAAGTAACTAAAAAAATATTTTTTTTCCCAAAGTAACTAAAAAAGTAACTTTTTTCCAAAGTAACTAAAAAAGTAACTTTTTTTCCAAAGTAACTAAAAAAATATTTTTTTTTCCAAAGTAACTAAAAAAATATTTTTTTTCCAAAGTAACTAAAAAAGTAACTTTTTTTCCAAAGTAACTAAAAAAAAATTTTTTTTTCCAAAGTAACTAAAAAAAAAAAAAATTTTCCAAAGTAACTAAAAAAATTTTTTTTTTTCCAAAGTAACTAAAAAAATATTTTTTTTTCCAAAGTAACTAAAAAAATATTTTTTTTTCCAAAGTAACTAAAAAAGTAACTTTTTTTCCAAAGTAACTAAAAAAGTAACTTTTTTTCCAAAGAAACTAAAAAAAAAATTTTTTTTCCAAAGTAACTAAAAAAATATTTTTTTTTCCAAAGTAACTAAAAAAAATTTTTTTTTTCCAAAGTAACTAAAAAAGTAACTTTTTTTCCAAAGTAACTAAAAAAGTAACTTTTTTTCCAAAGTAACTAAAAAAGTAACTTTTTTTCCAAAGTAACTAAAAAAATATTTTTTTTTCCAAAGTAACTAAAAAAGTAAATTGTTTCCAAAGTAACTAAAAAAATATTTTTTTTTCCAAAGTAACTAAAAAAATATTTTTTTTCCAAAGTAACTAAAAAAATATATTTTTTTCCAAAGTAACTAAAAAAATATATTTTTTTCCAAAGTAACTAAAAAAATATTTTTTTTTCCAAAGTAACTAAAAAAATATTTTTTTTTCCAAAGTAACTAAAAAAATATTTTTTTTTCCAAAGTAACTAAAAAAATATTTTTTTTTCCAAAGTAACTAAAAAAATATATTTTTTTCCAAAGTAACTAAAAAAATATTTTTTTTTTCCAAAGTAACTAAAAAAATATTTTTTTTTCCAAAGTAACTAAAAAAGTAACTTTTTTTCCAAAGTAACTAAAAAATATATTTTTTTTCCAAAGTAACTAAAAAAATTTTTTTTTTTCCAAAGTAACTAAAAAAATATTTTTTTTTCCAAAGTAACTAAAAAAATATATTTTTTTCCAAAGTAACTAAAAAAATATTTTTTTTTCCAAAGTAACTAAAAAAGTAAATTTTTTTCCAAAGTAACTAAAAAAGTAACTTTTTTTCCAAAGTAACTAAAAAAGTAACTTTTTTTCCAAAGTAACTAAAAAAGTAACTTTTTTTCCAAAGTAACTAAAAAAGTAAATTTTTTTCCAAAGTAACTAAAAAAATATTTTTTTTTCCAAAGTAACTAAAAAAGTAACTTTTTTCCAAAGTAACTAAAAAAGTAACTTTTTTTCCAAAGTAACTAAAAAAATATTTTTTTTTCCAAAGTAACTAAAAAAATATTTTTTTTCCAAAGTAACTAAAAAAGTAACTTTTTTTCCAAAGTAACTAAAAAAATATTTTTTTTTCCAAAGTAACTAAAAAAAATTTTTTTTTTCAAAGTAACTAAAAAAATATTTTTTTTTCCAAAGTAACTAAAAATATATATTTTTTTCCAAAGTAACTAAAAAAATATTTTTTTTTCCAAAGTAACTAAAAAAGCAACTTTTTTTCCAAAGTAACTAAAAAAGTAACTTTTTTCCCAAAGAAACTAAAAAAAAAAATTTTTTTCCAAAGTAACTAAAAAAATATTTTTTTTTCCAAAGTAACTAAAAAAATTATTTTTTTTCCAAAGTAACTAAAAAAGTAACTTTTTTTCCAAAGTAACTAAAAAAGTAACTTTTTTTCCAAAGTAACTAAAAAAGTAACTTTTTTTCCAAAGTAACTAAAAAAATATTTTTTTTTCCAAAGTAACTAAAAAAGTAAATTGTTTCCAACGTAACTAAAAAAATATTTTTTTTTCCAAAGTAACTAAAAAAATATTTTTTTTTCCAAAGTAACTAAAAAAATATTTTTTTTTCCAAAGTAACTAAAAAAATATTTTTTTTTCCAAAGTAACTAAAAAAATATTTTTTTTTCCAAAGTAACTAAAAAAAAAAATTTTTTTCCAAAGTAACTAAAAAAATATTTTTTTTCCCAAAGTAACTAAAAAAATATTTTTTTTTCCAAAGTAACTAAAAAAATATATTTTTTTCCAAAGTAACTAAAAAAATATTTTTTTTTCCAAAGTAACTAAAAAAATATTTTTTTTTCCAAAGTAACTAAAAAAGTAACTTTTTTTCCAAAGTAACTAAAAAAATATTTTTTTTTCCAAAGTAACTAAAAAAATATATTTTTTTCCAAAGTAACTAAAAAAATATTTTTTTTTCCAAAGTAACTAAAAAAATATTTTTTTTTCCAAAGTAACTAAAAAAATATTTTTTTTTCCAAAGTAACTAAAAAAATATTTTTTTTTCCAAAGTAACTAAAAAAATATTTTTTTTCCAAAGTAACTAAAAAAGTAACTTTTTTTCCAAAGTAACTAAAAAAATATTTTTTTTTCCAAAGTAACTAAAAAAAAATTTTTTTTTTCAAAGTAACTAAAAAAATATTTTTTTTTCCAAAGTAACTAAAAATATATATTTTTTTCCAAAGTAACTAAAAAAATATTTTTTTTTCCAAAGTAACTAAAAAAGCAACTTTTTTTCCAAAGTAACTAAAAAAGTAACTTTTTTCCCAAAGAAACTAAAAAAAAAATTTTTTTTCCAAAGTAACTAAAAAAATATTTTTTTTTCCAAAGTAACTAAAAAAATTATTTTTTTTCCAAAGTAACTAAAAAAGTAACTTTTTTTCCAAAGTAACTAAAAAAGTAACTTTTTTTCCAAAGTAACTAAAAAAGTAACTTTTTTTCCAAAGTAACTAAAAAAATATTTTTTTTTCCAAAGTAACTAAAAAAGTAAATTGTTTCCAACGTAACTAAAAAAATATTTTTTTTTCCAAAGTAACTAAAAAAATATTTTTTTTTCCAAAGTAACTAAAAAAATATTTTTTTTTCCAAAGTAACTAAAAAAATATTTTTTTTTCCAAAGTAACTAAAAAAATATTTTTTTTTCCAAAGTAACTAAAAAAAAAAATTTTTTTCCAAAGTAACTAAAAAAATATTTTTTTTCCCAAAGTAACTAAAAAAATATTTTTTTTTCCAAAGTAACTAAAAAAATATTTTTTTTTCCAAAGTAACTAAAAAAATATTTTTTTTTCCAAAGTAACTAAAAAAATATTTTTTTTTCCAAAGTAACTAAAAAAGTAACTTTTTTTCCAAAGTAACTAAAAAAATATTTTTTTTTCCAAAGTAACTAAAAAAATATATTTTTTTCCAAAGTAACTAAAAAAATATTTTTTTTTCCAAAGTAACTAAAAAAATATTTTTTTTTCCAAAGTAACTAAAAAAATATTTTTTTTTCCAAAGTAACTAAAAAAATATTTTTTTTTCCAAAGTAACTAAAAAAGTAACTTTTTTTCCAAAGTAACTAAAAAAATATTTTTTTTTCCAAAGTAACTAAAAAAGTAAATTTTTTCCAAAGTAACTAAAAAAATATTTTTTTTTCCAAAGTAACTAAAAAAATATTTTTTTTTCCAAAGTAACTAAAAAAATATTTTTTTTTCCAAAGTAACTAAAAAAATATTTTTTTTTCCAAAGTAACTAAAAAAGTAACTTTTTTTCCAAAGTAACTAAAAAAGTAACTTTTTTTCCAAAGAAACTAAAAAAATATTTTTTTTTCCAAAGTAACTAAAAAAATATTTTTTTTCCAAAGTAACTAAAAAAGTAACTTTTTTTCCAAAGTAACTAAAAAAATATTTTTTTTCCAAAGTAACTAAAAAAGTAACTTTTTTTCCAAAGTAACTAAAAAAATATTTTTTTTCCAAAGTAACTAAAAAAAGTAAATTTTTTCCAAAGTAACTAAAAAAATATTTTTTTTTCCAAAGTAACTAAAAAAATATTTTTTTTTCCAAAGTAACTAAAAAAATATTTTTTTTTCCAAAGTAACTAAAAAAATATTTTTTTTTCCAAAGTAACTAAAAAAGTAACTTTTTTTCCAAAGTAACTAAAAAAGTAACTTTTTTTCCAAAGAAACTAAAAAAATATTTTTTTTTCCAAAGTAACTAAAAAAATATTTTTTTTCCAAAGTAACTAAAAAAGTAACTTTTTTTCCAAAGTAACTAAATAAGTAACTTTTTTTCCAAAGTAACTAAAAAAATATTTTTTTTTCCAAAGTAACTAAAAAAGTAACTTTTTTTCCAAAGTAACTAAAAAAATATTTTTTTTCCAAAGTAACTAAAAAAATATTTTTTTTTCCAAAGTAACTAAAAAAGTAAATTTTTTTCCAAAGTAACTAAAAAAGTAACTTTTTTTCCAAAGTAACTAAAAAAGTTACTTTTTTTCCAAAGTAACTAAAAAAGTAACTTTTTTTCCAAAGTAACTAAAAAAGTAAATTTTTTTCCAAAGTAACTAAAAAAATATTTTTTTTTCCAAAGTAACTAAAAAAATATTTTTTTTTCCAAAGTAACTAAAAAAATATTTTTTTTCCAAAGTAACTAAAAAAGTAACTTTTTTTCCAAAGTAACTAAAAAAATATTTTTTTTTCCAAAGTAACTAAAAAAAAATTTTTTTTTCCAAAGTAACTAAAAAAATATTTTTTTTTCCAAAGTAACTAAAAAAGTAACTTTTTTTCCAAAGTAACTAAAAAAGTAACTTTTTTCCCAAAGAAACTAAAAAAAAATTTTTTTTTCCAAAGTAACTAAAAAAATATTTTTTTTTCCAAAGTAACAAAAAATTTTTTTTTTTTCCAAAGTAACTAAAAAAGTAACTTTTTTTCCAAAGTAACTAAAAAAGTAACTTTTTTTCCAAAGTAACTAAAAAAGTAACTTTTTTTCCAAAGTAACTAAAAAAGTAACTTTTTTTCCAAAGTAACTAAAAAAATATTTTTTTTCCCAAAGTAACTAAAAAAATATTTTTTTTTCCAAAGTAACTAAAAAAATATTTTTTTTTCCAAAGTAACTAAAAAAATATTTTTTTTTCCAAAGTAACTAAAAAAGTAACTTTTTTTCCAAAGTAACTAAAAAAGTAACTTTTTTTCCAAAGTAACTAAAAAAGTAACTTTTTTTCCAAAGTAACTAAAAAAATATTTTTTTTTCCAAAGTAACTAAAAAAGTAAATTGTTTCCAAAGTAACTAAAAAAGTAACTTTTTTTCCAAAGTAACTAAAAAAGTAACTTTTTTTCCAAAGTAACTAAAAAAGTAACTTTTTTTCCAAAGTAACTAAAAAAATATTTTTTTTTCCAAAGTAACTAAAAAAATATTTTTTTTTCCAAAGTAACTAAAAAAATATTTTTTTTTCCAAAGTAACTAAAAAAGTAACTTTTTTTCCAAAGTAACTAAAAAAGTAACTTTTTTTCCAAAGAAACTAAAAAAATATTTTTTTTTCCAAAGTAACTAAAAAAATATTTTTTTTCCAAAGTAACTAAAAAAGTAACTTTTTTTCCAAAGTAACTAAAAAAGTAACTTTTTTTCCAAAGTAACTAAAAAAATATTTTTTTTTCCAAAGTAACTAAAAAAGTAACTTTTTTTCCAAAGTAACTAAAAAAATATTTTTTTTCCAAAGTAACTAAAAAAATATTTTTTTTTCCAAAGTAACTAAAAAAGTAAATTTTTTTCCAAAGTAACTAAAAAAGTAACTTTTTTTCCAAAGTAACTAAAAAAGTTACTTTTTTTCCAAAGTAACTAAAAAAGTAACTTTTTTTCCAAAGTAACTAAAAAAGTAAATTTTTTTCCAAAGTAACTAAAAAAATATTTTTTTTTCCAAAGTAACTAAAAAAATATTTTTTTTTCCAAAGTAACTAAAAAAAAATTTTTTTTCCAAAGTAACTAAAAAAGTAACTTTTTTTCCAAAGTAACTAAAAAAATATTTTTTTTTCCAAAGTAACTAAAAAAAATATTTTTTTTCCAAAGTAACTAAAAAAATATTTTTTTTTCCAAAGTAACTAAAAAAGTAACTTTTTTTCCAAAGTAACTAAAAAAGTAACTTTTTTCCCAAAGAAACTAAAAAAAAATTTTTTTTTCCAAAGTAACTAAAAAAATATTTTTTTTTCCAAAGTAACAAAAAAAAATTTTTTTTCCAAAGTAACTAAAAAAGTAACTTTTTTTCCAAAGTAACTAAAAAAGTAACTTTTTTTCCAAAGTAACTAAAAAAGTAACTTTTTTTCCAAAGTAACTAAAAAAGTAACTTTTTTTCCAAAGTAACTAAAAAAATATTTTTTTTTCCAAAGTAACTAAAAAAATATTTTTTTTTCCAAAGTAACTAAAAAAATATTTTTTTTTCCAAAGTAACTAAAAAAATATTTTTTTTTCCAAAGTAACTAAAAAAGTAACTTTTTTTCCAAAGTAACTAAAAAAGTAACTTTTTTTCCAAAGTAACTAAAAAAGTAACTTTTTTTCCAAAGTAACTAAAAAAATATTTTTTTTTCCAAAGTAACTAAAAAAGTAAATTGTTTCCAAAGTAACTAAAAAAGTAACTTTTTTTCCAAAGTAACTAAAAAAGTAACTTTTTTTCCAAAGTAACTAAAAAAGTAACTTTTTTTCCAAAGTAACTAAAAAAATATTTTTTTTTCCAAAGTAACTAAAAAAATATTTTTTTTTCCAAAGTAACTAAAAAAATATTTTTTTTTCCAAAGTAACTAAAAAAGTAACTTTTTTTCCAAAGTAACTAAAAAAGTAACTTTTTTCCCAAAGAAACTAAAAAAAAAATTTTTTTTCCAAAGTAACTAAAAAAATATTTTTTTTTCCAAAGTAACTAAAAAAATTTTTTTTTTTCCAAAGTAACTAAAAAAGTAACTTTTTTTCCAAAGTAACTAAAAAAGTAACTTTTTTTCCAAAGTAACTAAAAAAGTAACTTTTTTTCCAAAGTAACTAAAAAAATATTTTTTTTTCCAAAGTAACTAAAAAAGTAAATTGTTTCCAAAGTAACTAAAAAAATATTTTTTTTTCCAAAGTAACTAAAAAAATATTTTTTTTTCCAAAGTAACTAAAAAAATATTTTTTTTTCCAAAGTAACTAAAAAAGTAACTTTTTTTCCAAAGTAACTAAAAAAGTAACTTTTTTCCCAAAGAAACTAAAAAAAATTTTTTTTTTCCAAAGTAACTAAAAAAATATTTTTTTTTCCAAAGTAACAAAAAAAATTTTTTTTTTCCAAAGTAACTAAAAAAGTAACTTTTTTTCCAAAGTAACTAAAAAAGTAACTTTTTTTCCAAAGTAACTAAAAAAGTAACTTTTTTTCCAAAGTAACTAAAAAAGTAACTTTTTTTCCAAAGTAACTAAAAAAATATTTTTTTTTCCAAAGTAACTAAAAAAATATTTTTTTTTCCAAAGTAACTAAAAAAATATTTTTTTTTCCAAAGTAACTAAAAAAATATTTTTTTTTCCAAAGTAACTAAAAAAGTAACTTTTTTTCCAAAGTAACTAAAAAAGTAACTTTTTTTCCAAAGTAACTAAAAAAGTAACTTTTTTTCCAAAGTAACTAAAAAAATATTTTTTTTTCCAGAGTAACTAAAAAAGTAAATTGTTTCCAAAGTAACTAAAAAAGTAACTTTTTTTCCAAAGTAACTAAAAAAGTAACTTTTTTTCCAAAGTAACTAAAAAAGTAACTTTTTTTCCAAAGTAACTAAAAAAATATTTTTTTTTCCAAAGTAACTAAAAAAATATTTTTTTTTCCAAAGTAACTAAAAAAATATTTTTTTTTCCAAAGTAACTAAAAAAGTAACTTTTTTTCCAAAGTAACTAAAAAAGTAACTTTTTTCCCAAAGAAACTAAAAAAAATTTTTTTTTTCCAAAGTAACTAAAAAAATATTTTTTTTTCCAAAGTAACTAAAAAAATATTTTTTTTTCCAAAGTAACTAAAAAATTTTTTTTTTTTCCAAAGTAACTAAAAAAGTAACTTTTTTTCCAAAGTAACTAAAAAAGTAACTTTTTTTCCAAAGTAACTAAAAAAGTAACTTTTTTTCCAAAGTAACTAAAAAAATATTTTTTTTCCCAAAGTAACTAAAAAAGTAAATTGTTTCCAAAGTAACTAAAAAAATATTTTTTTTTCCAAAGTAACTAAAAAAATATTTTTTTTTCCAAAGTAACTAAAAAAATATTTTTTTTTCCAAAGTAACTAAAAAAGTAACTTTTTTTCCAAAGTAACTAAAAAAGTAACTTTTTTTCCAAAGTAACTAAAAAAGTAACTTTTTTTCCAAAGTAACTAAAAAAATATTTTTTTTTCCAAAGTAACTAAAAAAGTAAATTGTTTCCAAAGTAACTAAAAAAATATTTTTTTTTCCAAAGTAACTAAAAAAATATTTTTTTTTCCAAAGTAACTAAAAAAATATTTTTTTTTCCAAAGTAACTAAAAAAATATTTTTTTTTCCAAAGTAACTAAAAAAATATTTTTTTTCCAAAGTAACTAAAAAAATATTTTTTTTTCCAAAGTAACTAAAAAAATATTTTTTTTTCCAAAGTAACTAAAAAAATATTTTTTTTTCCAAAGTAACAAAAAAAATATTTTTTTTTCCAAAGTAACTAAAAAAATATTTTTTTTTCCAAAGTAACTAAAAAATATTTTTTTTTCCAAAGTAACAAAAAAAATATTTTTTTTTCCAAAGTAACTAAAAAAATATTTTTTTTTCCAAAGTAACAAAAAAAATATTTTTTTTTCCAAAGTAACAAAAAAAATATTTTTTTTTCCAAAGTAACAAAAAAAATATTTTTTTTTCCAAAGTAACTAAAAAAAATATTTTTTTTCCAAAGTAACTAAAAAAGTAACTTTTTTTCCAAAGTAACTAAAAAAAATTTTTTTTTTCCAAAGTAACTAAAAAAATTTTTTTTTTTCCAAAGTAACTAAAAAAATATTTTTTTTTCCAAAGTAACTAAATAAATATTTTTTTTTTCAAAGTAACTAAAAAAATATTTTTTTTCCAAAGTAACTAAAAAAATATTTTTTTTTCCAAAGTAACTAAAAAAATATTTTTTTTTCCAAAGTAACTAAAAAAATATTTTTTTTTCCAAAGTAACTAAAAAAATATTTTTTTTTCCAAAGTAACTAAAAAAGTAACTTTTTTTCCAAAGTAACTAAAAAAATATTTTTTTTTCCAAAGTAACTAAAAAAGTAACTTTTTTTCCAAAGAAACTAAAAAAATATTTTTTTTTCCAAAGTAACTAAAAAAATATTTTTTTTCCAAAGTAACTAAAAAAGTAACTTTTTTTCCAAAGTAACTAAAAAAATATTTTTTTTTCCAAAGTAACTAAAAAAGTAACTTTTTTTCCAAAGTAACTAAAAAAATATTTTTTTTCCAAAGTAACTAAAAAAAGTAAATTTTTTCCAAAGTAACTAAAAAAATATTTTTTTTTCCAAAGTAACTAAAAAAATATATTTTTTTCCAAAGTAACTAAAAAAATATTTTTTTTTCCAAAGTAACTAAAAAAATATTTTTTTTTCCAAAGTAACTAAAAAAGTAACTTTTTTTCCAAAGTAACTAAAAAAGTAACTTTTTTTCCAAAGAAACTAAAAAAATATTTTTTTTTCCAAAGTAACTAAAAAAATATTTTTTTTCCAAAGTAACTAAAAAAGTAACTTTTTTTCCAAAGTAACTAAAAAAGTAACTTTTTTTCCAAAGTAACTAAAAAAATATTTTTTTTTCCAAAGTAACTAAAAAAGTAACTTTTTTTCCAAAGTAACTAAAAAAATATTTTTTTTCCAAAGTAACTAAAAAAATATTTTTTTTTCCAAAGTAACTAAAAAAGTAATTTTTTTTCCAAAGTAACTAAAAAAGTAACTTTTTTTCCAAAGTAACTAAAAAAGTAACTTTTTTTCCAAAGTAACTAAAAAAGTAACTTTTTTTCCAAAGTAACTAAAAAAGTAACTTTTTTTCCAAAGTAACTAAAAAAGTAAATTTTTTTCCAAAGTAACTAAAAAAATATTTTTTTTTACAAAGTAACTAAAAAAGTAACTTTTTTCCAAAGTAACTAAAAAAGTAACTTTTTTTCCAAAGTAACTAAAAAAATATTTTTTTTTCCAAAGTAACTAAAAAAATATTTTTTTTCCAAAGTAACTAAAAAAGTAACTTTTTTTCCAAAGTAACTAAAAAAATATTTTTTTTTCCAAAGTAACTAAAAAAAAAAAATTTTTTCCAAAGTAACTAAAAAAATATTTTTTTTTCCAAAGTAACTAAAAAAGTAACTTTTTTTCCAAAGTAACTAAAAAAGTAACTTTTTTTCCCAAAGAAACTAAAAAAAAATTTTTTTTTCCAAAGTAACTAAAAAAATATTTTTTTTTCCAAAGTAACAAAAAAAAAATTTTTTTTCCAAAGTAACTAAAAAAGTAACTTTTTTTCCAAAGTAACTAAAAAAGTAACTTTTTTTCCAAAGTAACTAAAAAAGTAACTTTTTTTCCAAAGTAACTAAAAAAGTAACTTTTTTTCCAAAGTAACTAAAAAAATATTTTTTTTTCCAAAGTAACTAAAAAAATATTTTTTTTTCCAAAGTAACTAAAAAAATATTTTTTTTTCCAAAGTAACTAAAAAAATATTTTTTTTTCCAAAGTAACTAAAAAAGTAACTTTTTTTCCAAAGTAACTAAAAAAGTAACTTTTTTTCCAAAGTAACTAAAAAAGTAACTTTTTTTCCAAAGTAACTAAAAAAATATTTTTTTTTCCAAAGTAACTAAAAAAGTAAATTGTTTCCAAAGTAACTAAAAAAGTAACTTTTTTTCCAAAGTAACTAAAAAAGTAACTTTTTTTCCAAAGTAACTAAAAAAGTAACTTTTTTTCCAAAGTAACTAAAAAAATATTTTTTTTTCCAAAGTAACTAAAAAAATATTTTTTTTTCCAAAGTAACTAAAAAAATATTTTTTTTTCCAAAGTAACTAAAAAAGTAACTTTTTTTCCAAAGTAACTAAAAAAGTAACTTTTTTCCCAAAGAAACTAAAAAAAAATGTTTTTTTCCAAAGTAACTAAAAAAAAAAAAATTTTTCCAAAGTAACTAAAAAAAATTTTTTTTTTCCAAAGTAACTAAAAAAGTAACTTTTTTTCCAAAGTAACTAAAAAAGTAACTTTTTTTCCAAAGTAACTAAAAAAGTAACTTTTTTTCCAAAGTAACTAAAAAAATATTTTTTTTTCCAAAGTAACTAAAAAAGTAAATTGTTTCCAAAGTAACTAAAAAAATATTTTTTTTTCCAAAGTAACTAAAAAAATATTTTTTTTTCCAAAGTAACTAAAAAAATATTTTTTTTTCCAAAGTAACTAAAAAAATATTTTTTTTTCCAAAGTAACTA